>NW_021941558.1:356351-432849 GCF_902148855.1 Sphaeramia orbicularis | reverse complement strand
GCTCCAGTCTCAGTCTCATACATCAGCGCCAGTCTCATACCTCAGCTCCAGTCTCGTACCTCAGCTCCAGTCTCAGTCTCATACCTCAGCTCCAGTCTCAGTCTCATACATCAGCTCCAGTCTCATACCTCAGCTCCAGTCTCAGTCTCATACATCAGCTCCAGTCTCATACCTCAGCTCCAGTCTCAGTCTCATACATCAGCTCCAGTCTCAGTCTCATACATCAGTTCCAGTCTCATACATCAGCTCCAGTCTCATACCTCAGCTCCAGTCTCGTACCTCAGCTCCAGTCTCATTCCTCAGCTCCAGTCTCATACCTCAGCTCCAGTCTCAGTCTCATACATCAGCTCCAGTCTCAGTCTCATACATCAGCTCCAGTCTCAAACATCAGCTCCAGTCTCGTACCTCAGCTCCAGTCTCGTACCTCAGCTCCAGTCTCATACCTCAGCTCCAGTCTCAGTCTCATTCCTCAGCCCCAGTCTCATACATCAGCTCCAGTCTCATACCTCAGCTCCAGTCTCAGTCTCATACATCAGCTCCAGTCTCATACCTCAGCTCCAGTCTCATACCTCAGCTCCAGTCTCAGTCTCATACATCAGCTCCAGTCTCATACATCAGCTCCAGTCTCATACCTCAGCTCCAGTCTCAGTCTCATACATCAGCTCCAGTCTCATACCTCAGCTCCAGTCTCATACCTCAGCTCCAGTCTCAGTCTCATACATCAGCTCTAGTCTCATACATCAGCTCCAGTCTCAGTCTCATACATCAGCTCCAGTCTCATACCTCAGCTCCAGTCTCAGTCTCATACATCAGCTCCAGTCTCATACATCAGCTCCAGTCTCATACCTCAGCTCCAGTCTCAGTCTCATACATCAGCTCCAGTCTCAGTCTCATACATCAGCTCCAGTCTCATACCTCAGCTCCAGTCTCAGTCTCATACATCAGCTCCAGTCTCATACATCAGCTCCAGTCTCAGTCTCATACATCAGCTCCAGTCTCATACCTCAGCTCCAGTCTCATACCTCAGCTCCAGTCTCGTACCTCAGCTCCAGTCTCATTCCTTAGCTCCAGTCTCATACATCAGCTCCAGTCTCATACCTCAGCTCCAGTCTCAGTCTCATACATCAGCTCCAGTCTCAGTCTCATACATCAGCTCCAGTCTCAAACATCAGCTCCAGTCTCGTACCTCAGCTCCAGTCTCATACCTCAGCTCCAGTCTCGTACCTCAGCTCCAGTCTCATACCTCAGCTGCAGTCTCAGTCTCATTCCTCAGCTCCAGTCTCGTACCTCAGCTCCAGTCTCATACATCAGCTCCAGTCTCGTACCTCAGCTCCAGTCTCAGTCTCATACATCAGCTCCAGTCTCATACCTCAGCTCCAGTCTCATACCTCAGCTCCAGTCTCAGTCTCATACATCAGCTCCAGTCTCATACCTCAGCTCCAGTCTCATACCTCAGCTCCAGTCTCAGTCTCATACATCAGCTCCAGTCTCATACATCAGCTCCAGTCTCATACCTCAGCTCCAGTCTCAGTCTCATGCATCAGCTCCAGTCTCAGTCTCATACATCAGCTCCAGTCTCATACCTCAGCTCCAGTCTCGTACCTCAGCTCCAGTCTCATTCCTCAGCTCCAGTCTCATACCTCAGCTCCAGTCTCAGTCTCATACATCAGCTCCAGTCTCAGTCTCATACATCAGCTCCAGTCTCAAACATCAGCTCCAGTCTCGTACCTCAGCTCCAGTCTCGTACCTCAGCTCCAGTCTCATACCTCAGCTCCAGTCTCAGTCTCATTCCTCAGCCCCAGTCTCATACATCAGCTCCAGTCTCATACCTCAGCTCCAGTCTCAGTCTCATACATCAGCTCCAGTCTCATACCTCAGCTCCAGTCTCATACCTCAGCTCCAGTCTCAGTCTCATACATCAGCTCCAGTCTCATACATCAGCTCCAGTCTCATACCTCAGCTCCAGTCTCAGTCTCATACATCAGCTCCAGTCTCATACCTCAGCTCCAGTCTCATACCTCAGCTCCAGTCTCAGTCTCATACATCAGCTCCAGTCTCATACATCAGCTCCAGTCTCAGTCTCATACATCAGCTCCAGTCTCATACCTCAGCTCCAGTCTCAGTCTCATACATCAGCTCCAGTCTCATACATCAGCTCCAGTCTCATACCTCAGCTCCAGTCTCAGTCTCATACATCAGCTCCAGTCTCAGTCTCATACATCAGCTCCAGTCTCATACCTCAGCTCCAGTCTCAGTCTCATACATCAGCTCCAGTCTCATACATCAGCTCCAGTCTCAGTCTCATACATCAGCTCCAGTCTCATACATCAGCTCCAGTCTCATACCTCAGCTCCAGTCTCATACCTCAGCTCCAGTCTCGTACCTCAGCTCCAGTCTCATTCCTTAGCTCCAGTCTCATACATCAGCTCCAGTCTCATACCTCAGCTCCAGTCTCAGTCTCATACATCAGCTCCAGTCTCAGTCTCATACATCAGCTCCAGTCTCAAACATCAGCTCCAGTCTCGTACCTCAGCTCCAGTCTCATACCTCAGCTCCAGTCTCGTACCTCAGCTCCAGTCTCATACCTCAGCTGCAGTCTCAGTCTCATTCCTCAGCTCCAGTCTCGTACCTCAGCTCCAGTCTCATACATCAGCTCCAGTCTCGTACCTCAGCTCCAGTCTCAGTCTCATACATCAGCTCCAGTCTCATACCTCAGCTCCAGTCTCATACCTCAGCTCCAGTCTCAGTCTCATACATCAGCTCCAGTCTCATACCTCAGCTCCAGTCTCATACCTCAGCTCCAGTCTCAGTCTCATACATCAGCTCCAGTCTCATACATCAGCTCCAGTCTCATACCTCAGCTCCAGTCTCAGTCTCATGCATCAGCTCCAGTCTCAGTCTCATACATCAGCTCCAGTCTCGTACCTCAGCTCCAGTCTCGTACCTCAGCTCCAGTCTCAGTCTCATACATCAGCTCCAGTCTCGTACCTCAGCTCCAGTCTCATACCTCCGGTCCAGTCTCAGTCTCATACATCAGCTCCAGTCTCAGTCTCATACATCAGCTCCAGTCTCATACATCAGCTCCAGTCTCATACCTCAGCTCCAGTCTCAATCTCATACATCAGCTCCAGTCTCATACCTCAGCTCCAGTCTCATACCTCAGCTCCAGTCTCAGTCTCATTCCTCAGCTCCAGTCTCGTACCTCAGCTCCAGTCTCATACATCAGCTCCAGTCTCATACATCAGCTCCAGTCTCATTCCTCAGCTCCAGTCTCAGTCTCATACATCAGCTCCAGTCTCGTACCTCAGCTCCAGTCTCAGTCTCATACATCAGCTCCAGTCTCATACATCAGCTCCAGTCTCATACCTCAGCTCCAGTCTCATACCTCAGCTCCAGTCTCAGTCTCATACATCAGCTCTAGTCTCATTCCTCAGCTCCAGTCTCATACATCAGCTCCAGTCTCTTACCTCAGCTCCAGTCTCAGTCTCATACATCAGCTCCAGTCTCATACCTCAGCTCCAGTCTCAGTCTCATACATCAGCTCCAGTCTCATACATCAGCTCCAGTCTCATACCTCAGCTCCAGTCTCATTCCTCAGCTCCAGTCTCGTACCTCAGCTCCAGTCTCATACATCAGCTCCAGTCTCATACCTCCGCTCCAGTCTTAGTCTCATACATCAGCTCCAGTCTCATTCCTCAGCTCCAGTCTCATACATCAGCTCCAGTCTCATACCTCAGCTCCAGTCTCAGTCTCATACATCAGCTCCAGTCTCATACCTCAGCTCCAGTCTCATACATCAGCTCCAGTCTCATACATCAGCTCCAGTCTCATTCCTCAATTCCAGTCTCATACATCAGCTCCAGTCTCATACCTCAGCTCCAGTCTCATACATCAGCTCCAGTCTCATACATCAGCTCCAGTCTCATTCCTCAATTCCAGTCTCATACATCAGCTCCAGTCTCATACCTCAGCTCCAGTCTCAGTCTCATTCCTCAGCTCCAGTCTCGTACCTCAGCTCCAGTCTCATACATCAGCTCCAGTCTCATTCCTCAGCTCCAGTCTCATACATCAGCTCCAGTCTCATTCCTCAGCTCCAGTCTCATACATCAGCTCCAGTCTCATTCCTCAGCTCCAGTCTCATACATCAGCTCCAGTCTCATACCTCAGCTCCAGTCTCAGTCTCATTCCTCAGCTCCAGTCTCGTACCTCAGCTCCAGTCTCATACATCAGCTCCAGTCTCATACCTCAGCTCCAGTCTCAGTCTCATACATCAGCTCCAGTCTCATACCTCAGCTCCAGTCTCATACCTCTGCTCCAGTCTCAGTCTCATACATCAGCTCTAGTCTCATACATCAGCTCCAGTCTCAGTCTCATACATCAGCTCCAGTCTCATACCTCAGCTCCAGTCTCAGTCTCATACATCAGCTCCAGTCTCATACATCAGCTCCAGTCTCATACCTCAGCTCCAGTCTCAGTCTCATACATCAGCACCAGTCTCAGTCTCATACATCAGCTCCAGTCTCATACCTCAGCTCCAGTCTCAGTCTCATACATCAGCTCCAGTCTCATACATCAGATCCAGTCTCAGTCTCATACATCAGCTCCAGTCTCATACATCAGCTCCAGTCTCATACCTCAGCTCCAGTCTCATACCTCAGCTCCAGTCTCGTACCTCAGCTCCAGTCTCATTCCTTAGCTCCAGTCTCATACATCAGCTCCAGTCTCATACCTCAGCTCCAGTCTCAGTCTCATACATCAGCTCCAGACTCAGTCTCATACATCAGCTCCAGTCTCAAACATCAGCTCCAGTCTCGTACCTCAGCTCCAGTCTCATACCTCAGCTCCAGTCTCGTACCTCAGCTCCAGTCTCATACCTCAGCTGCAGTCTCAGTCTCATTCCTCAGCTCCAGTCTCGTACCTCAGCTCCAGTCTCATACCTCAGCTCCAGTCTCGTACCTCAGCTCCAGTCTCAGTCTCATACATCAGCTCCAGTCTCATACCTCAGCTCCAGTCTCATACCTCAGCTCCAGTCTCAGTCTCATACATCAGCTCCAGTCTCATACCTCAGCTCCAGTCTCATAACTCAGCTCCAGTCTCAGTCTCATACATCAGCTCCAGTCTCATACATCAGCTCCAGTCTCATACCTCAGCTCCAGTCTCAGTCTCATGCATCAGCTCCAGTCTCAGTCTCATACATCAGCTCCAGTCTCGTACCTCAGCTCCAGTCTCGTACCTCAGCTCCAGTCTCAGTCTCATACATCAGCTCCAGTCTCGTACCTCAGCTCCAGTCTCATACCTCCGGTCCAGTCTCAGTCTCATACATCAGCTCCAGTCTCAGTCTCATACATCAGCTCCAGTCTCATACATCAGCTCCAGTCTCATACCTCAGCTCCAGTCTCAGTCTCATACATCAGCTCCAGTCTCATACCTCAGCTCCAGTCTCATACCTCAACTCCAGTCTCAGTCTCATTCCTCAGCTCCAGTCTCATACATCAGCTCCAGTCTCATACATCAGCTCCAGTCTCATACATCAGCTCCAGTCTCATTCCTCAGCTCCAGTCTCAGTCTCATACATCAGCTCCAGTCTCGTACCTCAGCTCCAGTCTCAGTCTCATACATCAGCTCCAGTCTCATACCTCAGCTCCAGTCTCAGTCTCATACATCAGCTCCAGTCTCAGTCTCATACATCAGCTCCAGTCTCATACATCAGCTCCAGTCTCATACCTCAGCTCCAGTCTCAGTCTCATACATCAGCTCCAGTCTCATACATCAGCTCCAGTCTCATACATCAGCTCCAGTCTCAGTCTCATACATCAGCTCCAGTCTCATACCTCAGCTCCAGTCTCAGTCTCATACATCAGCTCCAGTCTCATACATCAGCTCCAGTCTCATACCTCAGCTCCAGTCTCAGTCTCATACATCAGCTCCAGTCTCAGTCTCATACATCAGCTCCAGTCTCATACCTCAGCTCCAGTCTCAGTCTCATACATCAGCTCCAGTCTCAGTCTCATACATCAGCTCCAGTCTCATACCTCAGCTCCAGTCTCAGTCTCATACATCAGCTCCAGTCTCATACATCAGCTCCAGTCTCAGTCTCATACATCAGCTCCAGTCTCATACATCAGCTCCAGTCTCATACCTCAGCTCCAGTCTCATACCTCAGCTCCAGTCTCGTACCTTAGCTCCAGTCTCATTCCTCAGCTCCAGTCTCATACATCAGCTCCAGTCTCATACCTCAGCTCCAGTCTCAGTCTCATACGTCAGCTCCAGTCTCAGTCTCATACATCAGCTCCAGTCTCAAACATCAGCTCCAGTCTCGTATCTCAGCTCCAGTCTCGTACCTCAGCTCCAGTCTCATACCTCAGCTCCAGTCTCGTACATCAGCTCCAGTCTCAGTCTTATTCCTCAGCTCCAGTCTCGTACCTCAGCTCCAGTCTCATACATCAGCTCCAGTCTCATACCTCAGCTCCAGTCTCAGTCTCATACATCAGCTCCAGTCTCATACCTCAGCTCCAGTCTCATACCTCAGCTCCAGTCTCGTACCTTAGCTCCAGTCTCATTCCTCAGCTCCAGTCTCATACATCAGCTCCAGTCTCATACCTCAGCTCCAGTCTCAGTCTCATACGTCAGCTCCAGTCTCAGTCTCATACATCAGCTCCAGTCTCAAACATCAGCTCCAGTCTCGTATCTCAGCTCCAGTCTCGTACCTCAGCTCCAGTCTCATACCTCAGCTCCAGTCTCGTACATCAGCTCCAGTCTCAGTCTTATTCCTCAGCTCCAGTCTCGTACCTCAGCTCCAGTCTCATACATCAGCTCCAGTCTCGTACCTCAGCTCCAGTCTCAGTCTCATACATCAGCTCCAGTCTCATACCTCAGCTCCAGTCTCATACCTCAGCTCCAGTCTCATACCTCAGCTCCAGTCTCAGTCTCATACATCAGCTCCAGTCTCATACCTCAGCTCCAGTCTCATACCTCAGCTCCAGTCTCATACCTCAGCTCCAGTCTCAGTCTCATACATCAGCTCCAGTCTCATACCTCAGCTCCAGTCGCATACCTCAGCTACAGTCTCAGTCTCATACATCAGCTCCAGTCTCGTACCTCAGCTCCAGTCTCAGTCTCATACATCAGCTCCAGTCTCAGTCTCATACATCAGCTCCAGTCTCATACATCAGCTCCAGTCTCATACCTCAGCTCCAGTCTCAGTCTCATACATCAGCTCCAGTCTCATACCTCAGCTCCAGTCTCATACCTCAGCTCCAGTCTCAGTCTCATTCCTCAGCTCCAGTCTCGTACCTCAGCTCCAGTCTCATACATCAGCTCCAGTCTCATACATCAGCTCCAGTCTCATTCCTCAGCTCCAGTCTCAGTCTCATACATCAGCTCCAGTCTCGTACCTCAGCTCCAGTCTCAGTCTCATACATCAGCTCCAGTCTCATACCTCAGCTCCAGTCTCAGTCTCATACATCAGCTCCAGTCTCAGTCTCATACATCAGCTCCAGTCTCATACATCAGCTCCAGTCTCATACCTCAGCTCCAGTCTCAGTCTCATACATCAGCTCCAGTCTCAGTCTCATACATCAGCTCCAGTCTCATACCTCAGCTCCAGTCTCAGTCTCATTCCTCAGCTCCAGTCTCATACCTCAGCTCCAGTCTCATACCTCAGCTCCAGTCTCATACCTCAGCTCCAGTCTCAGTCTCATACCTCAGCTCCAGTCTCATACCTCAGCTCCAGTCTCAGTCTCATTCCTCAGCTCCAGTCTCGTACCTCAGCTCCAGTCTCATACATCAGCTCCAGTCTCATACCTCAGCTCCAGTCTCATACCTCAGCTCCAGTCTCATTGTCAGTGTTGACCTTCTGCTTCCACCTAAACCTGGGTTCTTTTGTGCTCACAGACTGTTAGACTGTCGCTCCACAAAACTCCACTGGACCTGTTGGTTTTCCCTTTCACACCCTGAACTTCTGTCTCACAGAATTTTGTTTTTCTCTTGGTCCTGGTTCGTTCTGACTTTATTCCACTGTGGTTTTTTTCATGCACATGAAGTTTATTCACTTCATTCACTGGAGCCGAGCGGCACATTCAGAGCCACAGCTGACTGGACTGGTCACCAGTGCTCCATGCACAAGTGGAGACACACACTTTTTGTCCTGTTTTTTTTTTTATAGTAGTGCAGTAAAACGTCATTTTAGAAACAGTGACTCGTCAGACTATTCTATTTATTTGACCCATAAATCCATCAGTAGTGTTTGTTCACTGTTACTAAATGATCCTGACTTAATCAGCAGCAGTTTGTAGGTTTGACTGGACACACAAGTATACTGTATGAACCAAAATGGATTCAACAGGAGGAACACACAGGAGAACGGTAGCCTTTCATAACATTAGCCTTTCATAATGTTAGCCTTTCATAACGTTAGCCTTTCATAATGTTAGCCTCTCATAATTTTAGCCTTTCATAATATTAGCCTTTCATAATGTTAGCCTTTCATACTGTTAGCCTTTCATAATGTTAGCCTTTCATAACGTTAGCCTTTCATACTGTTAGCCTTTCATAACGTTAGCCTTTCATAATGTTAGCCTCTCATAATTTTAGCCTTTCATAATGTTAGCCTTTCATAATGTTAGCCTTTCATACTGTTAGCCTTTCATAACGTTAGCCTTTCATAACGTTAGCCTTTCATACTGTTAGCCTTTCATAACGTTAGCCTTTCATAATGTTAGCCTCTCATAATTTTAGCCTTTCATAATGTTAGCCTTTCATAATGTTAGCCTTTCATACTGTTAGCCTTTCATAACGTTAGCCTTTCATACCGTTAGCCTTTCATAACATTAGCCTTTCATACTGTTATCCTCCTGACACAGTTGACCTATGGCTGACTCCATCTCTTCTCCTCTAAACGTGCAGTCATGTGACCACTAGTTTAAAACAGTGACTCATTCAGAAACCACTGAATTATGGATTCCATTAAAGTAGGTTCACTCATTTGAAAGACGTTTATTCTGCCTTTCTTGTTCGTATTTCCAATAATCGCACAGCTTTCAACGAGACGTGCAGTGACCTGTCAATCAGCTGATATCTGGATGTCATCCTTTATAAAACCAACACAGAAGTGCAAGTAAAGAAGCTCTGAGCTCCAATAGAAACATTACTGCACATTAATAACCAACTGTAAGGAAACAATAATACAATGATTCTTCTGTTTGTGTGATTATACGCTGATGAAAATATAAGTTTGGATCAGATTCTCCAGATCCCTTTTATTTTTTCACCCTGGATCAAGAATGTTTCCTTACAGACCCAGAACAGATGGAAGTCCAGTCTGTTCCTTCATTATTTAGTCTTTTCTTTCTTTCTGTTCCTTCATTCTTGTGTCTTTTCTTTTCTTTCTGTTCCTTCATTCTTGTGTCCTTTCTTTTCTTTCTTCTGAGCCTTTCCTTGTACTTTCTAACATTCATAATATTTGGACAGTGGTCAGTGTGGGCCCGTTCTCTGAGCTCATGTTGTCAGACTGTTGACACCAGTATGTTGGCCTTAATGAGAGTGACCTTCCTGACTGTGACATGAGACTAACTCTGAGGGGGTGTGTGTGTGTGGGGGGGCTGTCACCTTAGTGAACACATAAAAACACATGAACACATTAAAAACAGAGTGTGTGAGAGTGGTGCAGGGGGTAAGCAAAACATTACCTCACCTGTTACGTACAACCAAGAAAACATCCCTTCAAAAAAAAAAACACTCAGGCTGCCATTACTGTGGCTCTGCTTTTATGGAGTCTGTACGTATTTGTGAGTAGTTTATGATTTATTTAGTATCAGTTTAACCCTTACAGACCCAAACGTCCACTGTCGACCTAAACCATCCACTGATCTAAACTGTTTAATTCCTGTTGATCCATTAATCCTATTAATCCATGTCAATAATTGGTGTCAAATACAGTTCTTCATCTTTTCATTGGTCATCAGATATGATCATATTTGGACATTCAGAGGCTCTGTAGTTACCGTGGAAACACCGTCACCTTCTCCAACATTGATTCTCCAGTCAAACCCATGGAGTTGGATCAGTGACAGTGGATGGACACACTGGGTTTAATGGTATATTTCACTGAAAAAGTCACTTCTTCTGCAGTTTTCTCTGTTTCTGATATAATAAGCCTAAACTTGAATCTGAGCTTTAATGAACATCTACATGATCAGTGAGTTAAATTTAGGAAAATACAGGATTTACACTGAAAAACACAAAATACAGTGGGTAATATTATAAATAAATGGTGATAAATCACTTTAAAAAAGTTACATATATAGAGAAAAAAAATATTTTGGAAGTGCCACTCTGTCATAAGGACCCAAGTCCCACTGGGTCCTTATGGGTTAACCAAGTAAAGTCAGTCAGAGATACTGCTACACTGTACTTCAGTGTTCAGGTGTGTATACTTACTAAATAGTTCATTTTTCTGACATGTTTTGGTGTTTCCTCCCTCCGTCTCTACTTCTGTTACCAGTTCCTTATCTGTTTCATTTCACTTTTGCACCTTTATTGTCTGTTTATTGTCTCCTGTTGTTTATTGTTCTATTTTATGTCTATAGTTATATTGTTAATTGTTATATTTTATATTTTATAGTTATATTCTAGTCTTTTTTTTCTACTGTGGGGCCTTAGAGTTTTGTAAATTCAGTTTTCGTATGCGATGTACATATGACAAAACTGACAATAAAGCTGACTTTGACTTGAGCCACTTTTACACAGTGGTGGGGCGGGGCGGGGCGGGGCGGGGCCACAGCGCAGTGTATAGTGGGACATATAACTAGTGCGTTGGAAATCCCCTGAGCATAACAGTGTTGCTAACCTCTCCAGAGTCAGTTCCACAAATGTTCTCATGGATGGAGTCCTCCACCCCAGGTGCCAACAGCTGCTGGATGTGGGCGTGTCCCTGGTGGCGCTGATGTGTTTGTTCACTCTACATTTTTCATTATATTATGATGTTGTCGTTGCTGTTTGTCATTATTTTGTTGTTGTTGTTTATTTGCTTGATTTTTCTTTTGTTTATTATTTGTTGTTGTTTTTCTGTCCACTATGTCTTGTTAACTGAATCACTAATATAAAAAAAAAAAAAAGCATTTCACCTCCTGTGAAACACTGATGCTATGGTGATGCAATACTCGTACAGTTTTAGGGTCAATAAATTCCACTAAAAGCCCCTCTACTGAAATCTACACATACATGAGTTTTGACAGAACAAACATGTTTTCCCAAACTTACAGACATTGTTTTGCAGGTCATACTTTCGCACACTTTTTCTGAGAACGTTCATTCAGTTTTTATGGAACATACAATGTCTGTTTTCGCTGTTGCTTCAGCAGGAAGTTGGTGAATAGCTGGATGGTTTGGAACAATCGGTGAAGGCATCCGTGCATGGTCTGCTTATTCTGTGGCGTCCTGCTGAGCACCGGTGGAGCTGCCATCACTGACAAGAAGCACTGGGTTTAGTGGGTGTCTGCACTCATTTACCAGCAGCATGATGTGGAATGATACTTTATCTGAGGAGATTAAAATACAAATATATTCATTAAGCAGTGACTGACACAGAAACTATCCAACTATCCAGAGAGAGGATCGTGTTGAGTGGTTATTTTTGTCTTTAGTTGTAGTTTATTTGTAGTTTAAACCAGAGGTGTTTGTGTCCGACTGCAGTGGAAGCTCAGCTGCCCCTAAGATGACTCCCATTAAATGCTCAAATCTGTTCAGTTGTTTTCATGTCATTGACTCCAAATGTGTTGGAACACGTTCATCTCTCAGACCAGTTGGTTCAGAATCAGTTTGATCCCAGATCAGTGGACTGGATGTTGTTCACTTCTCCTCCATTCCCGTGTCTGTGTTTGTTCATTCCATCTCTGCTCAGTGCATTTGTCCGTAGACGCTCAGCGTCCATGCACTTCAATGGGACTGAGTGGAACTGCTGGAAAAACCACAACAAACTGGACCAGCACCGGACACATCACACCCTGTCGTCCCGCCCCCGGATGCTCGGCATCTCTGGGGGTGAACGGAGCCGCGGGCGGAGCCACGGGCGGAGCTCGGCCGGGCTGGACACCGAGTTTCCGCGTGCCGATCGGAGGACGGGTCCGAAGGCTGAATGCGGTTTGATTGACAGCTGTTTTCAGATCTGCTCCTTCACTGACACAGTTCAGTTTAATACTGTCACACATTCTGCTGTGGAATCACAGAAACCAAATGAACTGTTCATTTACTGACCTGGAAGAAAACACAACCACTGGACTAACTGGTACACTGGACTGAAGGGACACGTTTTCTTGTTTCAGTTCCATAATTTCATCATTTGTTGTTTGAATTTAATATCATTAACTGTTGTCACTAGTTCCTCAGTGTCAGCTCCATGTGCAGGTGTAGAAGGAGCTTCTGTAGTTTAAAGGCTCCAGTCCTACACCTGGAACCCACTGGGCCAAGGCCGTCTGAGCAGCTGAACTCTGCTGGACATTCAGAGGACACTGGTCCACTGGTTTATGTTTAAATAACTGGACAATTTTTTTTAATCTAAGTGACAATGAGCTTCAACTGTCTGAAAGACCAGCAGAAGACACTGATTTAAATGTAGTTTAAATGCAGTTTACCACCACCAGAGTGTGAATGTGAAAGTGAATGAATAATGGAACCATAATGTAAAGCACCTTGGGTGCCTTGAAAAGCACTATAGAAAACAAATCCATTATTATTATTATTATTATTATTATTATTATTATTATTACAAACCAAGTCAGGAAAAAAGTGAATGAAAGTGAACCATTAATGAAGAATTAATGAAAAAATATTTCTATGACAAAAAAAGAAAAAGAGAAACAAATAAAAAGAGATCACAAGAGAAAAGTCAAAGGGAGAAAAATGGACAGATTTGTCTAAATGTGATCAATTACATTATATTTATTTTTGTATATTTCAAGGTTGGAAAGTTTTGTATGAACTCAGTGAAAAAAAGGAGTGTTACTGTTTCACAAAAAAGAAGAAAAAGCACTCAGTCATTTGTTGTCACATTTTTTTAATGACACCATCCAAACAACAACAAAGACGATGTGAAATGAACGTGCAGAAGTGCATCATTAGGATAAAAAGGGGAATAGCTTTACAGAGGTTCTTAAAGCAGGTTTGTATTATCTGATGAAATCTTCAAAGAGTAACTTGTGAGTTAAGTGAGTTTAGTTTAGACCAAAACATAAAAACAGTGGTTCCTCTGGTATAAGTTTATTAGACATGCAATAGAATACACTTTTATCATAGCGTTAGTTTACAGTGTATTAGAAGTCAGTAAGAGGTGGTTTTGTTTTCAGGACATATGAGGCATTTTGGTTCTAATACAGTGATGGAAAAATGTTTTTGGAATCCCATTGAACTGGGTCTTTCTCTAAACCCACATGCTCCTTCCTGCACATGCACTAAATGTTTCCACAAGATAATGAAACACATCCAGTTCATGACATGTAGAATCTGTCTAGAATTTAGTTTAGTTTGTTTGGTTCTCATTAACAATAAACAAAAGAAAATCCCTCACATTTGTTTGTGTCTGTCTGGTGCAGGCACGCTTTTGAAACACAAGAAGGATTTTTATATTTGAGATTGTGTAATATTTTCAACTTTTGTCCTCTATCAGAAGTACAGGACAGTCTTCTACTCATTTAACTGTTAAATCACACACAACAGTGGAAGAGTTTGAATGAATGAATGAATGAATGATGATGAAATTCTTTCCTCAGTCCTCACATAATCCAACCAATATCCACACTCCAACCCTTCCCCACAGGTCAGTGAGTGAACAGGCAGAAGCAGAACACTTCTGTTAATGCCTGTCCTACAGAACACATTCAGTTACCCAGCATTCAATAGAGGAAAAAGAACAAAACAACAATGCACACAACCAAACTAACAAGCAAAAACATTTTAAAAAAGTGAAACTAAACCAGAAAAATAGAAAACACAACCAACCAAATTAATGGTAATTTAATGTAGAGTCCAAAACAAATAATTTACTTATTACTTATTAGATCTTAACAATTGTATCCTTCAAAAATTGCCCTACGTACCATTTTTTTTTAAATATCAAAAATGAGCTCCACATTCTTCAGTCCATGTTGGACTCATTCTACAGCTGAACTCCATCACATATACGTCTTCTTTTAGTCTCTTTTCTAGTTTTTTGTTCAACAAATTTACAAACATCTGGCAAATCCTATTTAGACTCATGTGTTGAGAAGAACCTTTGTAGCAGTGTTTTTCAACCTTGGGGTCAGGACCCCATGTGGGGTTGCCTGGAATTCAAATGGGGTCGCCTGAAATTTCTAGCAATTGATAAAATAATACAAAAAAATTACTAATAAAAATATCTGGTGAGTTGAGAGAGACAACAACAATATATAAAAGACAAACTGTGGTTGTGAAACTGCAGCACTGTGGTTCTGTTTGTGTGTCAAATGTTCATTGTGGTCAGTTTCAGATGCTGCAGCTCTTTCATAATTCATAGTTTCAGTTCTTGTTTGTTCAGTATTAATTGTCCTCCTTGTAAATCCCAGTTGGACTGACTGGACAGATCCTGAGCCTTTGTGCAGTAATCTACACCTGGATTTACTGCCTCTGTCCACAATAATAGACATTATACAGACTAAATGTCCTCTAAAACTAACATTTATTTGCAACATAGTATAGCAAACTATTACATGATCAAAAACAAATTAATTTTACCAAAAAAAAAAAAAAAAAAAAAAAAGTCTCAGTTTTGAATGTCTGGGGTCACCAGAAATGTGTGATGTTAAAATGGAGTCAGGAGCCAAAAAAGGTTGGAACCACTGCTTTGTACACAGACAGGGAGTAATTTTACTTTATACATTATTTGCATTATTTTATAGTGAACCAAATCTTTAAATTTCATCATATGGGATTTCATAAACAATTCATTGGAACGTTCATAGTAACCGGCCTTATTAATAATAGTATGGCTGTTTTTGTAGACGGACTATAGTGTTTACAGTTGTTTTATCTGTCCTTATTAATAATACTTATGGCTTTTTTTTAAAAATAGTATTTACAGTTGTTTTATACGTCCAGCCCCACACCCCCACACAATAGGATATATAAGGAAGTAGAAGTGAACAGTCAATTATATGGAGTGTCTTACTGTTGAGTACATTTCTGGAGTTATACAAGATTACCATTGACTTTGCAGTCTTTCCTTTTATAGATCTAATATGTTGTTTCCATGTTTCCTCTCTAGTTTATAATATTTATAAACCTTATTGATATATCACGTCTTCGATGTATAATGAACATGGATTACTTCCTATAAATTGGCTGATTCCTGCTCTCCGTAAGCGGACCCTTGTGTTGCAGAGTCCTGTTTCTGCCCGGACGGGTTTCGGTGCCGGACAGATTCCGTTGACATTGCTGGAGGAGGAGGAGGGTTGGGGACAGTGTTACCAAACCTAAAAGCTTTTATTGTCTAGGGGAGCCGCATTTTAGTGGCAACCCGCTCCTTAGCTGTAGTGTGGGGACATCTGGGAGTCATGTATCGGCGGCCGCTGCAGTCTGCCGTCAGAAACATTCTGAATGTGACCGCGAACAGAGCTGCCTACGGAAAGGTAACATTAGCTAACATTAGCTTAGCCGCTAATAGGATTTGAGCTAAGTCAACAGGACACATTAACACTGTACTGCAGGGCTGTCAAACTCACTTTAGTTCAGGGGTCACATCCACCCCAGTAGGATCTGCAGTGGGCCGGACCAGTAAAGTAATACCAGTGAAAAAGTAAAATGACATTATGATACTGTTTACATCTACAACGTTTCCTTACAAATCTGAATAACATGAACAACTTGAAACGTCTTAAGAAAAACAAGTGCAGTTTTAACAACATTCTGCCTCAGATTATCAGTTTATCATTTACACATGTGCGTTACAACTCACATTACAATTACAAATACACAAAACACTTAGTACCATGTTGAATATTGAAAAATTGCATTTACTTTTCTCAAGACATTTCAAGTTGTTCATATTTGTTCAGGTTATTCACATTTTTTGTAAAAAGGATAGTTTGTTAATGTAAACATTTTCATGTAATTTTACTTTTTTACACTAAAACAAAGATGAAATCTGCAGTTGTCATTATTTTTTAGGTTATTATGGCAGTATTTTTGTGGTTTGACCCAACTGAGATCTAATTGGTTTGTATGTGTATGTATGGAACCTGAAATAAACTGATTTTTACACTGTTGATTGTTAATATCTTCAGTGTAATTTTTGCATTTCACACATTCATCCTACTGGCCAGATTGGACCCTTTGGTGGGCCGGACTTGGCCCCAGGTTTGACACCAGTGCACTACTGTATGAATGACCTGTAACAGCCATCCTATCTAACTGAATCCACAGCAAGGAATCATGATAATTAAAATAATAATAATAATAAACTAAATAACATATCAATATGTTGACTTTCTTTGTAGAGTATAAGTTTATTTGTCATATAAATTTGGTTCTGTATCACCAGATGTTTAGATAATGCTAACTTCCTGTGTGAGATGTCTCTAGTTTTTATGTGACCCAGGGCTCTCAAACTCATTTTCTTTCAGGTTCCACATTCAGCCCATTTTGATCTGAAGTGGGTTGGACCAGTAAAATAATAGCATGATAACCTATAAATAATGACAACTCCAAATTTTGGTCATTGTTTTAGTGCAAAAAAAAACCCCATTAAATTATGAAAATACTTACTTTTTACAAACTACCCCCCCCCCCAAAAAAAAAAACAAAACAAAACAAAAAACTGAAAAAACTGAAATTTAAATTAAAAAACTTGAGAAAATTTTGTGCAATTTTAACAATATTATGCCTCAACTTATCATTTCTACATGTGCTTTATGGACTGGAGTTACAAAGACACTAAACACTGAGGAACAGGCAGAAAAGAGTTCAAATTGTGCTTCATTTTCTTTAGACATTTCAGGTTGGTCAGATTTGTTCAGGTTATTCACATTTTATCGTTACAGGATAGTTTGGAAATGTCAGTGTTTCCATAATTTAATGTTATTTTTTGCACTAAAACAAAGAATTTTTTTTTTTTAAATTTGTAGTATTTATAGGCATAGTGTAATATTATTGTTCTCACATCAAAGCAAGAAGAAAATCTGCAGTCCTTCTTTTTTGTCGGTTCTTCTGCTGTTATTATTTGACTGTAGATCATATTGGTCTGTGTGTGGAACCAACACTAAAATGAGTTCCACAGCCTGGACTGTGGAATTTTGCACTTTGTAAATTCATCCCACGACGGGCTGGATTGGAACCTTTGGCACGCCACATTTGGCCCCCGGGACGCATGTTTGACACGCCAGATGTAACCAATGTTGTGCCGAATTCTGCTCCCTGCCGAAAACTGTAACCCCATCATGTAGTTTTTGGCAGTATCTGTTTTATTTATATTTTGTATGTTGTGAATCTAAGATTTAACTTCGGAAACTTTTATATACATTACAGTTTGCACATTCTTTAATATTAAACAGATAAAAAAACCATAACTGCAATGTCTTACAATATTATTCATTACTTGCTACATGGCTATGATGACGTTAAGAGGCTGACTAATTCATAATTAATTTCGTACCCTTCAGTCAGAAAGGAGAAAAATTAACGAGCCAGGGTGAGCAGGGAGCATTTCTCAGCAAATTGTGACGGTGAATTTGGTGCACATTGTCCTCTTCATGGCTGACTTCAGAAGGGGGAGCAGTTTTCGGCAGGGAGTAGAATTCGGCACAACAACCAAGACTGTTACTGATCTAAAGGAACACGCTGACCTGGTTCAGTTTTCCTCCAATCACATCACAGCAGTGAAGGTATTTGACTATATTCTACATAAATGTGCCATTTTTACCAAGTACTGTTGAAATATCCGGCATCATATATTATTGAACTTCACATAATTACTTTTATCTTTATCCTCCTCAGACCCAGCTATGGGTTTTCTGTCCACATTTGAGGACAAGAGTTTCACAACTTTAGACAAAAAAAAGAAAAGACAACTGTCCACCACAAAGGACATTCCATAAAAATTTTAAAAACTGCATCTGAAAAAATGGTTGCATCATGATGTCTCTAATATAGGCACTTATAGGGATGTAACGATTACCGGTATAACGATAAACTGTGGTAAAATCGCAGACAGTTAGTATTACCGTTTAAATTCTAATTCTCATGATAACTGTCTTTGATTACCGCACTTTTAGGGAAAAACCGCCCATGTAAAGATCTGCTTTTATGCCAAATATTTGAGTATAGTTTGAATTTATTACAATTTTAATTTTCTATACCTAATATTCAGAACCAGTATTCACTTTTAAAGTCTTTGAAAAGGTTCGTTAAGCATCTGTGTATTATTTATGCAATAAATTATATACATTTTTCAAATCGGATTTTTTTTTGTGTGTGTGTTTTTTGTCCTTTTATGTTTTTATAGTAGGTTAAAGTGAAAAAATAATAGACAGATGATATAGATGAAGTTGTGCTGAAAAAACAGATCCCAAACATGGGTATAGTAAACATTTGTTTATATAGTATATAAAGGCAAAATCAAAAGGACTGAAAAACGGACAAAATAGGCTCAGACCACTAAGGGTTAATATTGGAATGTTTCTGAAACATTTGAACATTTTGAGCACAATTTCAATAATACTGCGATAATAATGATAACTATTATAATTTTGGTCACAATAACCGTGATATGAAATTTTCATATAGTTACATCCCTAGGCACTTATTTAATAAAAAACAAAAAAAGCTGGTACTTTGCTGACATTTCCTGGGTCTTAGGAGGATAAGAAAACTAATCAGATATTCTTTCTTATTGCAAAAATTGAAGGGTTAAATGTAGGTAAGAATGTGTGTGTCTTGGCCTGACTGAGAGCATTATGGTGTTACATGTCAGTCTATGGCACAGGTGTCAAACATGTGGTCCAGGGGCCAGATCCAGCCTGCCAAAGGGTCCAGTCCTACCCCTGGGATGAATTTGTGAAATGCAAAAATTACACTGAAGATATTAACAGTCAAGGATGTTCAAATCAAATTGGGTTAATTGAATCTAAAGTGGGTCAGACCAGTAAAATACTATCATAATAACCTATAAATAATGAAAAAGGCAAATTTTTCTCTTTGTTTTAGTGTAAAAAATGTATATTACACAAAAATGTTTACATTTACAGACTAGCCTTTTACAAAAAATGTGAATAACCTGAAATGTCTTAATAAAAGTATGTAGAATTGTACCAATAGTCTGCCTGTTTCTAAATGTTGTGTGTATTTGTAGATCCACTGTGATCTGTACGTTGTGATGCACATACATAAATGATAAACTGATAAACTAATATTGTCAAAATTGTGTTTAATTTTCTTAAGAATTTTCAGGTTGATCAGATTTGTCCATGTTGTGTTCAAGCACAGTTCATTGATGTAAACATTTTCATTACGGAATTGGACTTTTTTCACTCAAAAACAGAAAAAAACTTTGAAGTTGACATTATTTATAATTTTATCCTATTTATATTATTTTACTGGTGTGGCCCAATTGATATCATATTAGGCTGTATGTGGAACTGAACTAAAATGAGTTTGACATCCCTGGTCTAGAGTGATAATGTGACTGGTAAGTACAAACAAACAAACAAACAAATAAATAAATGTTGCTGTATATGTGTAAAAGCTGCTTGAAAAATGATAGAACAACACAGTTCAATCTGTTATGCAACACTGCTGTGCGCAGGAAAGTTCTGACAGTCCGCTGGTAATGACACTGTACACCTGTTTTATCCTGAATTTATATTAATGTCCTGAAGGAAAGAGCCCAGGACACATCTGGCTACCAAAAAGTCCATTTGTGCCAAACTAATGTAACATACAAGCAGCTGTTAAACATCCCCATATTCACTCCAGTTGAGTTTATGTGTGTGTGTTTTCTTGGTTTTCAGTTACATGTCATCTGTCTTGTGTTTATGTTTTGATGAGCCAAAGGCAGGTTTCCATTCAATATATTCTGGTGGAAAATACAGTTCAGTTCTGTTCACTCTACATGCAAAGACCAAGCAAGTATTTATTTATTAGCTGCCTGACTAGAAAAGCTGAAAATGCTCAAATGATGCTGCTTCAAAGAATCTGTTCTTTATTAACATGGTTTATAAACAACAGAGGTGATCACCCTGTTGGTTATGAAGGCATAAAGTACTTGAATACATGGATAAATGATAAGTTTTAATCCTCTGTTTTATATATTTCATACTTCCATATTCACTCTGGTGAGCAAATGAGGATGATGCAGCTGAAAGGGTTGTCATGCTGGATACTGGACAAATAAAAATACTTGTTGTTTTAAAGCAGAGGTGTCAAACATGTGGCCCGGGGGCCAAATCCAGCCCGCCAAAGGGTCCAGTCTGGCCCTGGGGATGAATTTGTGAAATGCAAAAATTACACTGAAGATATGAACGTTGATCATTTTAGTTCAGGTTCCACATTCAGACCAATTCAATCTCAGGTGGGTCATAATAACATATAAATACTCACAACTCCAAATGTTTCTCTTTGTAAATGTAAATGTTTTCATGTATTTACAATAAAACAAAGTATAATATTGCAAAAATATCTGAATAACCTGAACAAATATGAACAACCTGAAATGTCTTAAGAAAAGTAAGTACAATTTTAATAATAATATTCCACCTGTTACAAAATGTTTTGTGTGTTTGTAGATCCACTGTGATCTGTAAGTGGTAATGTACATGTGGAAATGATAAACGGAGGCAGAATAGTGTTAAAATTACACATTTTTTCAGTTTGTTCATATTATTCACATTGAAAGGATAGTTTGTAGATGCAAACCTTTTCATAGTGTAATTTATTAATATATATATATATATATATATATATATATATATATATATATATATATATATATTTATATTAATATAATTTTTTCTCTTAAACATGGAGAAAAGTTTGGAGTTGACATTATATATATATTGTTATATTATTATGTTACTGGTTCGGCCCACTGCAGATCAAATTTAGCCAAATGTGGAACTGAACTAAAATGAGTTTGACAGCCCTGATTTAAGGTAAAAAGAAAAGAAGATATGGTAAAAGTATTTCAGGAGAATGTGGTTCTTGTAGTTTGACTTAATTCTCACATATTAATGTCACAGATTTGACAGAACACAGAAACACAAACACACTACGCACATATACTGAAACCGATCGAGCACTACCTTCATTTTATTATCTCTGCCAAGGAGCGACAAAGGTTATGGTTTCATCTGGGTTTGTCTGTTTGTTTTTCTGTCTGTGTGCAAGATAACTCAGAAAGTTCTGGACGGATTTGGATGAAATTTTCAGGAAATGTTGATACTGACACAAAGAACAAATGATTAAATTTTGGTGGTGATGGGGGGGGGCTGACCTGCCTTGGTGGAGGTCTGCGCTCTCTGAGTGCTTCTGTAGTTATTGATTTAAAGTGAATCCTGACTGAATAAGCCTCATATTTCCTCTGTTCTTCTCATGTGTTCTCTCTCTATCCTTCAGGTGTTAGAGGAAGCCAGTTTTGCCAGAGCTTTAGCAGCTTACCCACTGGCCACAGTCTCCTCTAACTGTCTGACACCATGCCGGACACTGCACAGCAGCCCACAGGTAACACACACAAACACACACGCACACACACACAATAAAGCCTGGTTTATTCTTACCGTGTCAGCGAGCTCTGTGTGGCTTCATATGGCCAATTGATGTCACTTTCACAGCCACGCCCCTTCGTGCGGCTCATCTTAAGTGGAAACTTTCCGCTTCGCGCACCTCAGTAAATTAGTAAGAGACGCGCGGACAACATGGCCGACATTCAGGAGCTCCTGGTGGTAGAAGTACAGACGCTGGGATGGGAGGTCACAGCGGGACCACCGCCACAGCCGAGTGGAGAACGATTCATACAGTCGGCAAAGAGGAGGAATGGGCAAAAAAAAAACCTGGAAAAACACTGGGGACAGATATGTGAAAGCAAAAAAGACCGCCACGGATTCTGAGAGAGTTGAGCTGGCTCTGGAATTTTATTAAACACAGGGAAACAGACACACATTTCCCTCCAAGCTAGTTTCCTCTTCATCGAGAAGATGCATGAGAGTCGCCATGTTTGGTTTGTTATGGCAATTTTCTTCTTCTCTAGTTTTTTACTGTGATAGACGTGTGTGTGGCACACTGCCCCCTGCAGTTTGAGAATAGACGCCGCCTGGAGGATAAAAGCACCACGCGGACTCTCGTGCCGACTCCCTGCATCTATTTTCCACACATCACGTTCATGCAGCAAACATAAACCAGCCTTAAGGCTTTCACAGATATTACATAATCACCTGAATGACACTTCTTGAGCTGAGTGTGGTTATTTTATGTATTCGTTAGTGCTATTTACATTAAAACAACAGAATGAAACAAAGGTCAGGGTGAACTGATTGTCTTGTTCATTATTAAAATGAATGAGAACATTTTAAAGAGGTTTGATTTTCATTTTCTAGAAGAGTCTTGTTTTTTTTCCGATTCTCAGGCTGGATGTGGTCAGTGTTTGTTTCTAAAAAGCGACTCAAATAAGTGCTTGAGTGTTCTTGTGGTTTTCAGCTCTGAGAATGAAATCCAATTACCACTACTAGTGCTCTAAAATGAACAGATCAGGACATGACTAACAGTGGGTTTAGCTAAATATGAGCCCGTTAAAGGTCCCGTATTATGCAAATCTCACTTTGTGAAAGTTTTCTTATAGTAGTGTGTGTTGCAGTAGCCTCATTATGAGGTTCGAATTTGAAAACTGTCCGTTTCCTCCCTGCCTTGCTACACCACATTTTGTGAAAATGCCTGCTCAAACGGCCGAGTTTGAGTTGGGTCCGCTTATGATGACATAAGCGGATTTAACTCCTCCCCCTGACTGTGCCCCCACCCTGGCAAAGCGAGCCCCGCCCTGGCAAAGTACCTCTTGGACAACAAACATGGCGAAGGCAAGACACGCAAGTTGTGGTGTTGTTGGCTGCACACACCAACACCATAGTTTATTTTTGCTCCCCACTTCCAAGCCTCTCCGTAAAAAGTGGCTGGATTCTATCTTTGATGGTCATGTACCAAACAACATTCCCAAACTCTTGTATGTGTGTGCCCGGCATTTCACGGACGACTGTTTTTTTAACATGGGCCCATACAGCTGCGGCTTAGCACAAAGACTCCGAATCAAGAAGGACGCAGTACCAACGCTTCATGACCCAAGTACAATTGTGGGAGATGGAAGTTCTGATCATTTTTTTGTATCTTTACTGCATAACCCTACATTACGGATAAGCTGGTGGTTGTTGATGTGTACGTCTAACGTTAGCATGGCAGCTAACATAGCTCGGTTACTGCTGCTAACGTTTGCGTCCCCGTTAACATGCAAGAGCTGATAATATCAAGAGACATTCAACAGAACTACTGTGAACACGGGCCTTTTGTGGTTGGCATCAGTATAGTTAGCATCAGGCTTGTTAGCAGCTGCCTGCATTAGTGGCGGCAGGCGTCTTTCCGTGTCAGGTCCACGAACCCGACACAACACCGCCGTTTTCCGTCGGGGCTCAGTCACGCCTCAAGGCAAAGAAAGCCAGTGTTTGGAAAGACATTCTGTCTGAGACATGTGTATGATGGCTTCACCGTCAACATTAGCGCATAGTACCGCTAGCTTAAGCCGCGTCCTCTCCCAGAGATGGGAGGGGGAGTGGGCGTGGACAGATGCGTTCATTTGCATACCCGATGCAGGCCCAGAAACAGACTGTTCTGAGGAGGGCTGGTGAGAGGGACTTTTTCGACCGCTGAAACTCCAAAAAAAAGGATGATTTTGGGGCGAACAAACTTAAATACTATGTTTTTGGGCTTCTGAGACCTATATGACGTGACTGAAAAATAGCATAATACGGGACCTTTAAGATCCAGCAGAACACTGTCCTTACTGCTGCAGTGGTTTTAATAGTTACACACATCTGTGATCTAAAGGTCAGCTGGGGTAAATGGTGACAGTAATAAGACTGTCAACTCATGACGACAACATGCAGCTGAGAATAGGTCAGTCTATTCCTTCAGTCAGCAGCTACACTCACCAGTAAAGGCCACAGTGTCCAGGTGTGTGGACTCACTGCCGTCTGAGCGCTCATATATGTGTGTGTGTGAAACTCTGCAGCTTCTGCTGATGGAATACAGTAGATACAGTGTGTACTAGGACAGGGGTCTGCAGCCTGTGGCTCTTTAGCCTCTCCCTATGGCTCCCCTTGTCAAAAAAACATAAGGAGCATTTTGAAATGAACTGAATGAACCACTACTTTTAATATTCTTAGAGGTCTAAATCAAGTCTAACATTGTCCATCTGCAAAAATGTGCAGGCTATACACAGAATAAAATGTTTTGACAGCATATAAACCAAAATGTATGTCACACTACCTTATTTTTGTGTCAAATTTAATACAAGATACTCAGTTTGCATTTGTTAGTAGTTTGGCTGTTTAAAAGTCAGCCCATATACATGAAAGTGGAGCTTTTTATCTATTATACAATGCAATTTTGTTTGGATATAGTGTACATCATTAGAAAACTGTACTAATCTTGAATGTTTTCTTTATTGTAGTTGTATAATTTCATAAATGCACCAAACATTGCATTATTGTAGTGGAAATACAAAGTTAAATAGTTAAATAACAAACAAATCACAAACAGGCTACAGGAGAACAGCCCCCTCATGGTAAAATGTAGATGTGTTTAAGTATTTCTTTTTTTTAATGGCTCCGGTCACATTTTTTCTTCTTTTTTGAGTGAAAAATGGTTCTTTTGATTGAAAAGCTTGCAGATCCCTGTACTAGGAGAATATTAACCCTCAAAGACCCAAATGACTACGGGCAACCTGAATCATCTACTGATCTAAAACAATTAATGACTTCTCTTTCTTTTTTTTTGTGAACTTAGTTTTTATTAGATTTTCTCTTTTTTCAGTGCAGTATAATGTATACATTCAAGTACAGTTCAGTTAGTTTCTTTTCCCCTACACAGCTGCAAATGTATTCTCACAAACCTCCACAAGCAACACAGGATGAAAATTAGAGAAAACAATAGCAATTATAGCAAACAAACAATGTTCACATTCCCAAACAAAGGCTGTAGATATAAATCTGCATCAGAGGCAGAATGACAACACCTTGATAAACGACGTGGAGTATTGCATCACCATAAATATTGTAGCAGCAAAGGTAACATGTGTTCCCATCTTTTAGTAAATGTGGTTTTGTGAAGCCTGAGCAGGTATGTGATCTGCTCCATCTGCTAAAATATCCCAAACTTTTTGAATCCATGTATTACATGAGGGAGGTTCTGGTTTCATCCAACTGATGGTTCTAGACTTTAAGGCAGCGGTGAATCATAAATTCAAAAAGTATTTATCTGCCCTTGTATCCAGACCTTCAGGTATTACTCCTAGAACTGCCACTGTGAAGTTTAGTGGGACGTTCTATTTAAAAACCTCCTTCAGGGCGTTGAAAACCTCCCTCCAAAACACACTTAACTGAGGACAAAGCCAAAATATGTGAGTGTGATCAGCTCTATGGGCTCTGCAGTCCCTCCAGCATCAACTGGGATGAATTAACGACTTCTAAACCACTAAACCTATCAATACATTGAAATAATTCAATGTTGTCTTTTAATGGTCATCAGATATGACCATATTTGGACGTTCAGAGGCTCCATAGTTACCGTGGAAACACCGTCATCTTCTATAACATTGATTCACCAGTAAAACCCTTGAAGTTGGATCAATGACAGTGGATGGACACACTTGTTTTTATGTTCAGTTATTGATATTTTTGCTGAAAGTCAGTTTTTCTTCAGTTTTGTTCTGTCCTCAGTTTCTTATATAATGACGCTCAAAGTCGAGCTTTGTGAACATCTACATCGGTGTTTTCAACCATGGGGTCGGGACCCCACGTGGGGTCACCTGGAATTCAAATGGGGTCGCCTGAAATTTCTAGTAATTGATAAAAAATAAAATAAAAACTTATTAATAAAAAAAATGGTGAGTTGAGAGAGACAATCCCAATCCATAAAAGACATGACAAACTCTGAACCTGAGACTGAAACACTGTGGTTCTGTTTCTTTCAAATGCTCATTGTGGTCAGTTTCAGATGCTGCAGCTCTTTCATAATTCATAGTTTGAGTTCTTGTTTGTTCAGTATTAATTTGCAGCCTTTGGACTGACTGTGCAAAATTCTCCCTTTGTGCAGTAATCTACAACTGGCTTTTCTGCCTCCGTCCACAATAATATATATTATATAGACTAAATGTTGTGTAAAATTAACATTTATTTGAAACATAGTATAGCAAACTATTACATGATCAAAAACAAATTAATTTTAGCAAAAAAAAAAAAAAAAAAGTCTCAGTTTTGAATGTCTGGGGTCGCCAGAAATTTGTGATGTTAAAATGGAGTCATGAGCCTAAAAAGGTTGGACCCACTGTTCTACGTGATAGTAAATTAAACATAGGAAAATACCTGATTTTCACTGAAAAAAATGCAAATACAGAGGATAATATTACAATAAATGGTGCTAAATGATGATGAAATTCTTTATTTAGTCATCATGTAATACAACCACCATCAACAGCACAAACATGACCAACAGTTTAGTGACTTCTTTAACATTTACCATTATCATAGCATGCATATCAGTTGATGTTTTGTTTTTGAATTTTCTTACTATCTCAATTATATCAGTTTCATCAGTTCCATGAAGGAACATAGTATTGCTGTTACCGTTTAATGAGATTATCAAACAAATGTTGTTTATCCTCAGACACAGTAATTTTACTGGCCAAAGTACAACCAACACCGACTAAATAATTGTTGAACTCTTCAGTAATGTTTTTTTTTTTTTTTAATCTGTCTATTGTATCACCTGAGCCATTTAGGAAATAACTTGGCTATTCTGATTTGTTGTGTGTATTTTGAATGATATGATTGATTACTTTTCTTTTTTTTTTTTTTTTTTTAAATTAAATTCTCTTTTTACTGAAAGAATTCAGATTTTTTTTTTCACACACTAAATAAACAAATAAATACACAAACTATACACATCCAGAGAGTGGGTGTAAAAAAAAAAAAACAACAAAAAAACCCAAGAACATTTACAGCAGCTTGTCATGGTCCTGGCATACAGGATCTCAAAGTAAAGAATCCATATATAAATAAAGATAAATAAAAACACAAACACATATTTCCTTCAGAGGATTTTGGCTTCATATTCATACATTCATCTCACCCATGCCTCCTAGTGTTGCACAAAAAAAATCCATCTTCAAATTTACAGTAAAGGTTATTCTTTCCATCCTATAAATTCCCATGGTTGACTGATTACTTTACAAGTGGAAATCACTTCAGAAAGGTTAAATATAGAGAATAATTCAATTGGGAACTGTGACAGTGGTAGCTCTGGGTGTATATGGGTTCAACTGCTTTTACTAACAGCTGTGTTCCTTTCTTTCGTTGCCCTTTTTCCTGTATTTTGCTTATTTGTCGTTATGTTTTGCCTGACTCCTGTTGTCATCATTCCCTTGTGTTCGTGTGTCTTGTCTTTCAGCTGAGTCATGTGAAGCAGACGCCTCAGCACACGGAGGAGGAAGTCGGGGCTTTCACTAAGCTCATTGAGGCGATGGGCTTCACTGGACCCCTCAAATACAACAAATGGGTGAGTCATAGAGAGACCAGGGGAGGGAATGGAAGGGTTTGAATGACAAAGGACAGAGTTAATGAGGTTAAAGTCATATGATTATGGAGATGAAGCTGGACAGCATAGACGATTAGGGCTGTGTATCACCAAGAATGTGGCGATGTGATACAAATCACAATACTAGGACCACGATACGATATATCACGATATATCCCAATACTGTTAAGGGATGTTAAGAGATTATTTCCTGGAAAAATTGAATTATACCAGAAATATGCACAAATACTGAACATATTTTTATTTGTTCAGAACACATTTTAATACGATATCACAAAACTTTCCTCTGTAAAAAGTAACATTTTTTACATCCATCCATCCATCCATTTTCTTCCGCTTTATCCGGGGCCAGGTCGCGGGGGTAACAGTCTAAGCAGGGATGCCCAGACTTCCCTCTCCCCAGACTCCTCCTCCAGCTCTTCCAGGGGACCCTGAGGCGTTCCCAGGCCAGCCGAGAGACATAGTCTCTCCAACGTATCCTGGGTCTTCCCGAGGTCTCCTCCTGGTGGGACACGCCCGGAACACCTCCCAGGGAGGAGTCCAGGAGGCATCCGAAACAGATGCCCGAGCCACCTCAGCTGGCCCCTCTCGACGCGGAGGAGCAACAACTCTACTCCGAGCTCCTCCCTGGTGACTGAGCTCCTCACCCTATCCCTAAGGGTGCGCCCAGCCACCCTGCGGAGGAAACTCATTTCGACCACTTGTATCCGGGATCTTGTCCTTTCGGTCCTGACCCAAAGCTCATGACCATAGGTGAGGGTAGGAACGTAGATTGACCGGTAAATCGAGAGCTTTGCCTCTCGGCTCAGCTCCTTCTTCACCACAACCAACCGGTACAGCGACCGCATCACTGCAGACGCTGCACCGATCCGTCTGTCAATCTCACGCTCCATCCTTCCCTCACTCGTGAACAAGACCCCGAGATACTTGAACTCCTCCACCTGGGGGCAAAGACTACCCACTGACCCGGAGAGGGCAGACCACCTTTTTCCGGTCGAGAACCATGGCCTCGGATTTGGAGGTGCTGATCCTCATCCCGCTCGCTTCACAGTCGGCTGCAAACCACCCCAGGGCACGCTGAAGGTCCAGGTTTGATGAGGCCAACAGGACAACGTCATCTGCGAAAAGCAGAGATGAAATCTTATGGTCCCCAAACCGGACCCCCTCTGGCCCCTGGCTGCGCCTAGAAATTCTGTCCATAAAAATTATGAACAGAACTGGTGACAAAGGGCAGCCCTGCTGGAGTCCCACATGCACCTGGAACAGGTCTGACTTACTGCCGGCAATGTTAACCAGGCTCCTGCTTCAGTCATACAAGGACCGTACTGCCCTTAGCAAAGGGCCCCGGACCCCATACTCCCGAAGCACCCCCCACAGGATACCACGAGGGACACGGTCAAACGCCTTCTCCAGATCCACAAAACACATGTGGACTGGTTGGGCGAACTCCCATGAGCCCTCGAGTACCTAATGGAGAGTATAGAGCTGGTCCAGTGTTCCGCGACCGGGACGAAAACCGCATTGTTCCCCCTGGATCCGAGGTTCGACTATCGGTCGGATCCTCCTCTCCAGTACCCTGGAATAGACTTTGCCCGGGAGGCTGAGGAGTGTGATCCCCCTGTGGTTGGAGCACATCCTCCGGTCCCCCTTCTTAAAAAGGGGGACCACCACCCCGGTCTGCCAATCCAGAGGTACTGTCCCCGACTGCCACACGATGTTACAGAGACGTGTCAACCAAGACAGTCCCTGCACATCCAGAGACTTAAGGTACTCAGGGCGAATCTCATCCACCCCCGGTGCCCTGCCACTGAGGAGCTGTCCAACCATCTCGGTGACTTCAGCTTGATTGATGGACAAGTCCACCTCTGAGACCTCAGCCTCTGCTTCCTCCATGGAAGACGTGACAGTGGGATTGAGGAGATCCTTGAAGTATGCCTTCCACCGTCCGACAACATCCCCAGTCGAGGTCAGCAGCTCCCCACTTCCACTGTAAACAGTGTTGGTGGTGCACGGCTTTCCCCTTCTGAGGCGCCGGATGGTTAGCCAGAATTCCCTCGAGGCTGACCGATAGTCCTCCTCCATGGCCTCCCCAAACTCCACCCAGACCCGAGTTTTGCCTCCACCACCACTCGGGCTGCAGCATGCTTGGCCTTCGGGTACTCATCAGCTGCCTCGGGTGTCCCACGGGCCAACAAGGCTCGATGAGACTCCTTCTTCAGCTTGACGGCATCCCTTACTTCCCGGGGTCCACCACCGGGTTCGGTGATTGCCGCCACGACAGGCACCGGAGACCTTGCGACCACAGCTCCGAGCAGCCACTTCAACAATGGAGGCGGAGAACATGGTCCACTCGGACTCAATGTCCCCAGCCTCCCCCGGGATCTGGGAGAAGCTCTCCCGGAGGTGGGAGTTGAAGACCGCACTGACATCGGGCTCTGCCAGACGTTCCCAACAGACCCTCACAACACGTTTGGGCCTGCCGAGTCGGTCCGGTTTCCTCCCTCGCCAGCGGATCCAACTCACCACCAGGTGGTGATCGGTTTGACAGCTCTGCCCCTCTCTTCACCCGAGTGTCCAAACCACGCGGTCGGAGGTCTGATGATACGACAATGAAGTCGATCATCGACCTCCGGCCTGGGGTGTCCTGGTGCCAAGTGCACTTATGGACATCCCTGTGTTCGAACATGGTGTTCGTTATGGACAAACTGTGACTAGCACAGAAGTCCAATAACAAAACACCACTCGGGTTCAGATCAGGGAGGCCGTTCCTCCCCATCACCCCCCTCCAGGTCTCACTGTCGTTTCCCACGTGGGCATTGAAGTCACCCAGGAGAACAATGGAGTCCCTAGTCGGAGCACCATCCAGCACTCCTCCCAGGGACTCCAAGAAGGCCGGGTACTCTGCACTGCTGTTCGGCCCGTAGGCCGAAACAACAGTGAGGCACCTGTCCCCGACCCGAAGGCGTAGGGACGCGACCCTCTTGTTCACCGGGGTGAACTCCAACACATGGCGGCTGAGCTGAGGGGCTATGAGCAAGCCTACACCAGCCCGCCGCCTCTCACCGCGGGCAACGCCAGAGAAGTGGAGAGTCCAGCCCCTTTCGAGGGGTTGGGTTCCAGAGCCCAAGCTGTGTGTGGAGGTGAGCCCGACTATATCTAGACGGTATCTCTCAACCTCCTTCACAAGCTCCGGCTCCTTCCCTCCCAGCGAGGTGACATTCCATGTCCCTAGAGCTAGACTCTGTGTCCGGGGATCAGGTTGTCGGGCTCCCTGCTGTCGACTGCCACCCAATCCACAATGCACCCGGCCCCTACAATTCCCTCGGTGGGTGGTGAGTCCACCGGCGGGCGGGCCCACGTCACTCCTTCGGGCTGGGCCCAGCCGGACCCAGTGGGCATAGGCCCGACCACCAGGCCCTCGGATTCGAGCCCCAACCCCAGGCCTGGCTCCATGGTGGGGCCCTGGCTGTGCCATACCGGGCGACGTCACTTTCTTCTGATGGTTTTTCTTCATAGGGGCTTCTGAACTGCTCTTAGTCTGGCCCATCACCCAGGACCTGTTTGCCTTAGGAGACCCTACCAGGGGCATAAAGCCCCCGACAACATAGCTCCTGGGATCAGTCGGGCACTCAAACTCCCCCACCACGATAAGGTGGCAGTTCAAGGGGGAGACTTTTTTTTTTTTTTTTTTTTTTTTTTTTTTACAGATAAAAATAAAATTACAAGCACAAAGCACACACAGATAAAAAATAAATAAATAAATAAAATTATGTTGACAGATATTACAGTTTCAGATCCGGCTCAAATGTTCCTATTCTGTTAGTTGTGAATAGAGTGTATAGTGTTCAGTCCCTGAATCATCCAAGATCAGAACATTATTTTAATGCAAGGAACGAACATCTGCTTCTCTCAGACAGAAAAAAAGTGCTTTTAGGATGACTGAAATAACCATTATTTAACAAAACAGTGTTATCATTTAAAAAAAAAAAAACTATATGCATGACCTGCAATATCACAATACTACTTTTTTATTAGACAAACAACAGAGTAAAGTACCCATGTGAATATAGAAATAAAAGAGCAAATAAAAAATAAAAAACAAAAACATGAACCTCTGCCATATCTCCATTTAAATAAATACCTAAAAATATTGGTACAGTACTTTTTAATATCAATACAGTATTGTGAAATGAAATATCATAATATATTGCGGAAGCGATATTTTCTTACACCCCTATAGACGATGCGGTTTCTAGTTTTAGGGGCTGATCCTTTGTACATATAAGACTGTCAATCAAACCCCCAACACTCTGCACATAATTATAACATGAGCATCCCCGAAAGATGAAAGTTGTTCAAAGTTGTCAATAATAAGTGACTAGTGCCCAGCTGAAGGTGATTTAATGGTGATAAATTCTTACTTTTGAGTGCAATAAAACTGTCCAGATTCATCAGGTTAAATGATGGATAAATGTTTGAAGAATTTAGAGCTGAGTTTGGATCCGGCAGCCAAATGAAGGTTCTAGATTTATTTCTTTATTTGTTTATTTAAGGATCCCCATTAGTCTGTACCAAAGCAGAGTCTATTCTTCCTGGGGTTTGTTTCCAAAATTAAAGTACTACAATTTTTTTCATTTACAAAGCACATAGAGAGAACAAAACAAAACGTAGTTACATTAATGGAGCATTGTTTCATTATTGCTCCTTGATATCATGCTGCTAACTGGAAACACTGCTGTTTTTATCCCGTTTTAACATGCTGCTCATTTTAATCTCGCACTGCATTATTTATGCATTATTTAGTCATTATTTATCGTTAGGTTTTAATATAGGACTAATTTTATAGGAATCTTTACGCTGTACATTGCTGGTCCCGAGTACTGATTTTTGTTTCTTGTATATACATGTAATGACAATAACTTGAACCTTGAACCTTGATTGCAGATTTCTTAAGATTTGTTTTATAACAACATGATCACTTATTAACATCATTTCTGGAGGTAACATTGGGGGGGGTGGGGGTTGAGGGGGAATGTGGGTGAGGATGTTGTTGGTTGCTTGGGTCCCCCAGTATCTACAGGGTGTCCCATAAGTCTCCATACATAGGAAAAATAAACGTTTCTTGACATAAACCATTTTTATTTATATAATATGCTCTATATGACTGCCATTTTGTCGGGAACACATTTTAATGCATGTCCTCCACTGCTGAAGAACTATAAAGAAGAAATATAAAGAAATACATGTTAGAACCATATATGTATGGAATGTATTATGTCTCCTATGTATGGAGACTTATGGGACACGCTGTATAAGCACTCTTGTGTCCTTGGGGTTCCCTTTCATGTACATCTGTTATAAACTGCACATGTATAATATATTTTACTTTCTCTGTGTCAAGGTCCTTAACGAAAAATAACAAAATGACCAAAGCTAGAATTGATAAAACATTTTCGTTAACTGAAATAAATCAAAAACTATAATTAAAAGAAAAAAACCATAACTAACTGAAACTGTATTGTGTGTTTACAAAACTAACTGAAACGGATAAAAATTTTGGATCAAATTCCCTTCGTTTTGGTCTTTGTCAATGTCAGATTAATGTTAAATGGATTTCTTTGTCTCTCTCAGTTTTCTGTGCTGTCTCCATACGACACTTTTTGCTCCGTCACTTGTGTTCACTTGTGGTTTCCAGTCGTCTTCTGGTCCCCACTCTACCTGGAAACATGGAGACTAAAGCAGCAGAGTCCTGTCTGGGATTGATTTGAATAGGAGCACAGAGAAGAAGAGAAAAGAGACCACTGAACTACAACTAAACTAAAACTAAACATTGAGAAAAAAATAAAAACAAATAAAAGCTATCAAACCTGCTCTAAAAATGAATTGAAGCAAACTGAATTAGAGAAAAATAGAGTCAAAACTAAATAAAACTAAACTATATGAATAAAAAAAATCTGAATCTGAGCGGGCGACTCAGTGGTGCAGTGGTTAGCACTGGTGCCTCACAGCAACAAGGTCCTGGGTTTGATTCCAACACCAGTCGACGGGGGTGTGACCTTTCTGTGTGGAGTTTGCATGTTCTCCCCGTGTCTGCATGGGTTCTCTCTGGTACTCCGGCTTCCTCCCACCATCCAAAGACATGTACTGATAGGTTAATCGGTTAATCTAAATTGCCCATAGGTGTGAATGTGACAGTGATTGTTTGTCTCTATATGTTTAGCCCTGCAATGAACTGGCGACATGTCCAGGGTGTACCCCGCCTTCGCCCCTATGTAGCTGGGATGGGCTCCAAGAGACCCTAGTGAGGATAAAGCGGGTTCAGATAATGAGTGAATGAATGAATCTGAACATATTCCAATAGTAGATGGCTCGGTATATAAACGTCTTTTTGAGTGCATTAGTTCTTGGCAAAGTAAAAGTAGCATTAGAGGCTGGTCTGGTGTTCAACCCATGTCTGTTACAGGTGAAGGTGAGCAGCAAAAGGAATGAATGTTCGTTAAGGTGTTTGTTGTTTTAATCATGCATTCAAGCTCTGATTTTTTTTTTTTTTCAACATTATTTCTATCTACTTTTAGTTGCAGATGCTGTTAGTTGGTCATAAACTGCAGTCAGGTTCAGGAAAAATAGCAATTTTAACATTAAGCTTAAATGAAGACCGTGTAATTCTCAGGTGCAGTGTGTCGAATCAGTGTTATTAGATAGAGTAACAACTTCCACATTATCCTGATGTAACCTTTTGGTTGAGTGGAAGCTTGTCAACAACACCCTGAAGCAAGTTTCACAAGAAGGCAGGGGTTTATAGAGGAGGATATGAAGGCAAATGAGCTGCTTCCAGTTTGAATCATGTGCCTTGTAGGAAAAGAAGTTGTTTGCTACATGTTTAAACAGGATCGGCAGCAAGACGCACACGTTTCTGTGTCACTGAGGTTAACAGTTAACATGTATGTGGTGGAAGAGGAGTGGTGCATGTTGTGAGGTCGGCCTTGGACATGAAGGACAGTTATATGACTCCAGCCTGTGTGGTGGTCTGAGGATATGGGAGCTGCATTCTCCCAGCAGGAGCTGAAATAATGGGCTGTCATCCAGGAATATTCCCCCCAGCATGTGAACACAACAACTCAAATACAACCTAACATGTCTGCTCAGACGTGTGCCAACTACCAGCTGTAAGAATACTGATGGATTAGATTTAAATAGGGCTTTTCAAGGCGCCCAAAGCACTTTACATCATTGATCCATTATTCATTCACTCTCACATTCTCATTCTGGTGGTGATAAACTGTATGTATATCCACAGCTGTTCTGGGGCAGGCTGACGGAAGCACACCAAACAACCCCTCTGACCACCACTGAACATTCATATGCATTCATACACCAGTGTGAGTGACACTGGAGTAGAGCTGCACAATATACGGCTAAAATTTCCTCAGGGGGTCAAATGAGTGTCCATTTGTGTCCAAAAAAACAGTTGTCCTAAAGTCACAGAAGTGTGTGTAAATAATGCTAATCCATTTGTGCACAGACTACTGATATTCTTTGACAGTGGAAGCTCTATTTTCATAAATATTGGATTTGGAATAGCACGTGTATGTGAAAACTTTTGCTGGTGGACGGACGTGACAGTGGATGGACGTGACATTACCCATGATGCTCTGGTCAGTCCCAGTACTTTATTAGGAATAAACTTCTAGACTTCCTATTGCTAATTGTGCTCTTCTTCATAAATGTTGCTATTGTGGATCTAAAACAATCCCAGCTGACACAAAAACACTAAATGTGTCAGTGGACGGATGTGACATGGTTGTTGTGGATCCCATCATACTGATGCTCTGCAGCCATGTCAGCGTTTACACTAATGATCCCTGTGCAAAAACTAGGAGCACTATTATTTATTGGATAGTTTAGCATCAGACTAAAGAGGAAAGAACAATATAGAATTGTTCTTTCTGTATAAAAATGCTTCTTATTGTAAAAGTGTTGATGTAAACAGTGCTGTGTGCCATTCTTCATGTATGTGTTGGTGGAACAGAAGCAGGATGGATCAGCACCATACTCCAGATTGAACCTGTACAAATAAAACATGTGATATGGAGGAGAGAATCTGGGAAGAAAAAACTGGGGAATCCAAAAGAAGAGAAGATTTGTTTTTCAGCTCAGTTCAGTTCAAATAGAACTTGTCCATTTGTGACATGAAAATATAGCATTAATTGTGCTGAAATTGGACATTTTGGAGCTGAAAACATAGTTCATATGAGCATCAACATGTTGAACAGAACTGAAATCCTGTCCATTTGAACAACTGTCATTTACCAACACAAAGTTCCTTTGGATTCACTGAGACTGATTTAATATGAACACAGACACACAGAAGAGCTCTGAGCACATTTTAGCCGTATACCATTTGAGCGTCGTCATCACAATGTACATGTGTGCAATAATAATAGTAATGGATTAGATTTATATAGCGCTTTTCTGTGAACGCATACTCAAAGCACGTACAGCGGATCCATTATTCATTCACTCACACATTTTCACTCTGGTGGAGTTAAACTACAACTGTAGATGAGGGTTAGGGTTATCATCTACTGAGATACTGAAGCACTGACCTCATTCCCGACAGCAGCAACTGACAGGATGTGAAAAGATATAGAAAAAGGCCGGTGTCATATGATGTGAATCAGTCTGTGTAACAAGGACGGAAAATGATTGTATCAGTTCATGTGAATTCCATGTTTACAGAATGTGACACCAGAGTCACAGCCAAAACGTATGCAGCTGTGAAGTACTGAGTAGATGTCTGTGCAATTAGTTTAAAGCTGTGTGCTCAGCCGCAGGTTGTTTTTCTCTCTGTTCTATGGAGCAGTCTGTACTCCTGTTGTTTAGAAAGAAGCTGTTGTCTCCCAAGTGTGTGTCACGTGTTTGTGTACATAAAGCTGAGTTCACACATAAAGATAATCAGCCTGTTTTTATCCTGATTTTCCCCCTTCTGGACCAAGAACGGCAAACACCAGATTTTTTTTATGTTTTATCAGATTATCCTATAGTTTATCCTGTGGTCTGAGGTGTGTTAAGACTGAATTTGTTCTGATAATCGACGGTTGTAAATTTTAAACTTTCTTTTTTTCTTCGTGTGTGCGGGGAAAGACGATGACTCCTGAGTCATGACTCGGTGAATTGTGACGTGGAACAGAATGTAGCCAATCAAGAGGTGAGCTGACTGAGGAACAAGGAAGAAGGTGGGAATTAAAAACAAACTTGGCCGACCTGAAACAGATAGTTCGGTGGAAATTCAGGATTTTTCCGTCAAAAATAGTCCCAAGAACACCATCCTTCCCTCCTCTCATATGTCCTCTTTCGTGTTTTGTTGTCCGGTCGTTTCTATGTTTCTTCTTCATTTTTTTTGTTATATCACATTTGATCACGCGAGATTTCTGTCTTGGACTAGATTCTAGATCGGTGGTGAGATTGAATTGTTATGTGTTTAGATGATTGGACCACACCACACACAGTACCATCAGAACTGTTCAATGTCTGGTGTTTTATCTTCACGTGTGGGGTCTGGGACAGATAAAACATCTCTTCAGATTTAGAAAATCCTTATGTGTATACCCCGTTTAAGTGTGAAGTGTCAGTGTATGAGTGTATAAATGTGTTATTGAGGTTCAAGTAAACACTGGTAACATGTTTTCTTTTATTCATTGTTGGTTAAATGGTCAGAACCAAGGTTATTATCGTTAACAAAAACTAACAAAATGACGAAAACTAGAATTGTAAAAACATTTTTGTTAACTGAAATAAATAAAAACTATAATTAAAAGAAAACAAACATAACTAACTGAAACTGTATTGTGTGTTTACAAAACTAACTAAAACGGATAAAAATTATGGATAAAATTTGTTTTCGTCTTTGTCAGTGTCGGATTGATGGTTTTCCCCTGTAAGTCGCTTTGGAAAAAAGCGTCTGCCAAATGCGTAAACATAAACATAAACATAAAATCGATTTATTTCACTCGAGTAATTTTCTGTGCTGTCTCCATACGACACTTTTTGGTCCGTCGCTTGTGTTCACTTGTGGTTTCCAGTCGTCTTCTGGTCCCCACTCTACCTGGAAACATGGAGACTAAAGTTGGGAGAAAGCAGCAGAGTCCTGTCTGGGATTTATTTGAATACGACCACAGAGAAGAAGAGAAAAGAGACCACTGAACTACAACTAAACTAAGCATTTAGAAAAAAAACGAAAACTAACTGAATTGGAGAAAAAAAGTCCAAACTAACTAAATAAAACTAAACTAGAATGAAAAATCTAAAACTACTAGAAACTTGGTCAGAATCAGAATCTTCACCATCAGTTTGTCCAAATCTTACATTAGTAAGATCTCAACAGTGTAGGTATCAGTCAGATTCCTCTGGACCAGAAGTGCCTACAAAAAGCCGTTCATGTCTGTGTGTTTTGGTTATGTCCATTGCATCACACGCTTGTTTTCCAAGAATGCACACGTCATTAAAGCATAAACATTTACAGCCATGGTGAGGTTTGGTTATGTGGGAGGTTTGGGCCAAACAGTGAGCGGGCCTTTACGTATGTGCAGAGGAATGAAGGTGGTTGTGTCATCTAAGTGTTGAGCTACAGGCCGGCCTGGCAGGCCTTGGCACCCGCTCCTACACATCTGTGACCTCATGTCCTGTTTCTGCGCACACGCTCACAGCTTCAGGTTGTCCTCCTCATTCTTGTTTTTGAGTGTGTGTGTGTGTGTGTGTGCGCGCGCTGTAGTTGTGGTGGTCTTTAAGATAGTAGAGGGAGCTATTATCTTTAGTCATCCTGACTAAACCCCTATCGTCATGGATGTAATCAAAGAAAAAAAAAGAGAAATCCTAACGTTCTGGAAGAGAATCAACATAAAATACACGGATTGGTTTGAATCCTGTAACAGAGAAAGGTTCAGTTTCTAAGTATTTATTAAAGCTAACTAGTGAAAACCATCAATAGTCAAATATAACTCGCGCATAAAAATTGGCCTAATGGAAAAATGACAATTTCACCAGAAGTCACATTTTTCGATTAAAAGTTTTTGTGCTGGTAAGAGGTGGTTTTTCGGGCATAGTGCAAATGGTATATCAGACAAAACTGCAATGGAAAGACCTCTTTTTGCAACGAGAGTCATGTGAATAAAAAAAAAAACAAAAAAAAAAAACAGATGATGAGATACATTACAACAAGAGAAGAAGAAGAAGAAACGTATGTGTATGTGTGGACACAGCAGGAAAAGACATTATTTAATTTAGTAGGAGATAGAGGGGGAATATATAATAATAATGAATATATCTGTAAATAAACACCATATTTATGTTCATGTTTGTGGAATGACTTCTCGTGTCATCTCACGATAATAAATAAACTAATCATCGCATTTGTGATTTAATGGAAAAACCGACATTACGCACGTCTGTTTTTTCGACATTTAGTAATGTGGGTAAAGTTTTGCGCAGATGTCTAATGAAAAAGTGACTAATGTAAGTGTTTTCTATTCTCCTTTGTCTTCTCAGAAAATCAAGCTTGCTGCCCTGCGGATGTACACATGCTGTGTAGAGAGAATCAACTATGACGAGTTCTTCGAAAGTAAGTTAACAGCGTGTCCGTGTCTGCAACACAAAACAGTTTAATTCAGTTCCATATTTAAATGCTTCTGCTCTGACTTAACAGTTTGTAAAAATGTACCACATGGAAACAGCAGACTTTCACTTCATTTATGATCCTAAACTGTTCCTGCAGATCTGTGGCTTTGGTCATACAGCTCAGATAGTGCTGTTTATAATTAGACGTGGAGGACAGTATGTATATATTAGAGACTTTACATTTCTAATGCAGCGTTTTCACTACATGGAACCGGCACGACTCGACTCGGGTACCAGGCAGAGGCTGCGCTAGACATTTTTATTGTCTGTCATTTTGTTAGAGTTGTAAAAGTTCTGTCATAACATTATTATGCGTCATTTCAAATGTAATTTTTAATGATAATGAGATTTATTTAGTAGTATTTAATGCTCAAAAACATATCAATAATACAGTGACTGTAGTTACTGCTGGCAAGGGACGTAATGATTACCGGTATAACGATAAACAGCGGTAAAATTGCAGATGGTTAGTATTAGCGTTTAAATTCTAATTCTCATGATAACCGTGTTTGATTACCGCACTTTTCCGGAGAAAACGCCGATGTAAAGATCTGCTTTAATGTCAAATATCAGAGTATAGTTTGAATTTATTACAATTTTAATTTTATATACCTAATATTTGGAACCAATATTCACTTTTTAAGTCTTTGAAAAGGTTCGTTAAACATCTGTCTGTTATTTATGCAATAAATTATATACATTTTTCAAATCGGATTTTATATATTTTTGTGTTTTATGTCCTTTTTGTGTTTTTATGGTAGGTTAAAGTGAAAAAATAATAGACAGATGATATAGATGAAGTTGTGCTGAAAAAACGGATCCCAAACATGGGTATAGTAAACATTTGTTTATACAGGGTGGGGAAGCAAAATGTACACTGAACATTTAGTTGTTTTTTCTCAGCAGGCACTACGTCAGTTGTTTTGAACCCAAACATATACTGATGTCATAATCATACCTAACACTATTATCCATACCTTTTCACAAACTTTTGCCCATATGAGTAATCAGGAAAGCAAACGTCAAAGAGTGTGTGATTTGCTGAATGCACTCGTCACACCAAAGTAGATTTCAAAAATAGTTGGAGTGTCCATAAAGACTGTTTATAATGGAAAGAAGAGAATGACTATGAGCAAAACTATTACCAGAAAGTCTGGAAGATACTATTAAAGAAGAATGGGAGAAGTTGTCACCCTAATATTTGAGGAACACTTGCACAAGTTTCAGGAAGCGTGTGAAGGCAGTTATTGAGAAAGAAGGAGGACACATAGAATAAAAACATTTTCTATTATGGACATTTTCTTGTGGCAAATAAATTCTCATGACTTTCAATAAACTAATTGGTCATACACTGTCTTTCAATCCCTGCCTCAAAATATTGTACATTTTGCTTCCCCACCCTGTATAGTATATAAAGGCCAAATCAAAAGGACTGAAAAACAGACAAAATAGACTCAGACCACTAAGGGTTAATATTTGAATGTTTCTGGCACAGAAGGGACATTGGGACTATGATTGTATTTGTTTTGTTGTTGTTGTTGTTGTTGTTGTTTTCCAAAATACAATTTGATTAAATTATTTCAGTGTGTGTATCAGTACTTTTTGAACATTTTGAGCACAGTTTCAACAATACTGCGATAATAATGATAACTGTGATAATTTTGGTCACAATAACTGTGAAATGAAATTTTCATATGGTTACATCCCTACTGCTGGCTAATAAACATTATCAGTATTACTTACTTGCCCTTCATCCTCCGCCGCATCAGTCCATCTTTTTTCACTGTGTTTATCAGTGCCATCACATTTACTGGGCTTTTGAAAATAACTAAAGAGACTGTCTTGATAATTTGTGCGTGCAAAGTAGCATCTAATTTTGGCTAAAGTCAGCTAAACAACGAGACAAGACTGGACAATGAGTGATTAATATGCACACTGACACCCACTGGACGGGGGGGTACTACAGGTGGACTAACGGGGAGTCATTTGAAAGAAGTACCGCTGTTGGAGTCCTGCACAGGTCCACTTTATAAAAACCCGCTCGTACCTGTGTTCATTAGACCCACAACCCGACCCGTGATTAAACACATTGTCTACACAGTAACTGACTTTTAAAGGCTTTATTTTTGGCCAAAATACACACCATCAATAAATCTCTAATATGTGCTGCTCAATGACATCTTTGGCCGGATATAAACAGAGGTGACGCTCACTTCAAAATAAAACAAACCGGCTGTGGATCAACCACCCATCTGGTACCTGACCCAGTGCAGGACTCTGTGGTGTTGTGTTCAGCGTAGTTGTGGACGGTGGCGCTGTAGGGTTCTATACAGGTAGGATGCTGTTATGGACTGTTTGATGCTTTGTTAACAGACAGACAGACCAGCGATCCTATGAGCAGGTTCTGTTCAGTGTTGTGTGAAAACTTTCTTTGGTAGATTGTATTTTAATCTGTCAATATGACAGGTGGCCTTCAGAATTTTCCGTCTTCTTTAAAAAAAAAAATCTGTCAATGGTGCAGTATTTTTGGTTAACGCGAACTCTGGTACCAGGTCCTATTCCTGGAGACCATTTCCTTGACAGGATACTACCGACTTTACGGCACCTGGTCGTCATAGCGATGCTGCATGTAACTTGCATGAACTCTGCTCAGAGTTGCTGATAAACTTGTTCGTTGCGTGTTGTCCTGTCAACTTCACGCTAAATCTTTTCATCGTCCACCAAAGACAGAAATGTCCAAACCTCCTGGACTGACCACTCTGTCGTTCTGTGGGCGTTCATCATGGATTCACCCACTGATAGATTTACTGTCCACTTCAGAATCTGTTTCTTTTAAAAAGGACATGTCACATATTGATGATGCAGTGCCGCAGAGACTCTGACCAATCAGTGGTCTACAGTGTTTACACATCATATTTTAGGATCTCTTCACCTGTTTTGGAACCTTGGCTGAGCAAGTACTAAAAAACTGGCAGGTCTTGAGGACTTGAGACTCGACCAGACTGGAGCGCGAGCGGATGGCAGAGTGAGCGCGAGCATCGCGAGAGTCGGAGGGGAGAATCAACGAGATCTAACATGGCGGCGCCAAGTGTTTGAGTAAACAAAGTGAACGCGCGAACTTTAAAAGGATATACTAAAGGATTTACACTGTTCCCGTTTTAAACTTCATTCTCCGATCATTTGTCATCACCTATCCGGACCATAACATCTCTACAGTGGAGGACATAACAGACCTGGAAGCATTCATCGACCACTACTACAACTGGCAGATCAACATGGACCCAGACTCAGCCAAACCCAGCTCCAAAAGGCGCAAGACAGACTCTTCTACGGACACAGACGATTTACAAACTACTGAAATTGAGGTCAGTGTCCTTGCAAGCATAAACAAAAAACTGGACTTATTAGTGTCACTACACGAAGAGATTAAAGATATACGCAATAGCCTGGAGTTCGCCCACCACAGCATCGTTACTCTACAAAAATCAAACGAGGACTTACAAACAACAGTCAAAACACTCGACGAACAAATACACGCCATCTCCAAAGAAAACAAGACTCTGAAAGAAACTATGTTGGATTTACAGACCCGCTCCATGCGTGACAACCTCATCTTTTCTGGTATCTCCGAGCAAACCCCCGACAACCCCGAAAGCCTCATCAAAACCTTCATGACAACTCAACTCAAAATCCCCCCCGACACTGTTCAAAACATTACGTTCCACAGAGTACACCGCTTAGGTAAACCATCATCCAAAGGACCCCGACCCATCATCGCAAAATTCGAACACTTCAAACAAAAAGAACTGGTCAGAAGCAGAGGAAAGGAACTCAAAGGAACATCATTTGGACTCAACGAACAATATCCACATGAAATAAACGAACGTCGGAAAGCACTGTATCCCATCCTCAAAGAAAACAGACGAAACAACAAACGCGCATCGATCATAGTGGACAAACTTTATATCGACGGACAATTATTTCGCAACTCCAAAATCACGCCATGGCTCTTCTGAACAATTTGCAATAGACTCATACATATAACTGTACCAACCCTGCATTTCGAACTGTAAGACTCATCCCCGACATCGCTCCTAGGGAAAAAAAAAAAGAGTAACCGCCTGCTTGCCCTATAGAGGACTTATACATCTACCTCACTGTTGTTTCTCTCTCTCTCTCTCTCTCTCTTCTATTTATTCTCTCTCTTCTTATGTGTGTTTGTGTTGCTTACATGTTATGTTGATGTCATTACTCACCGTTATGTCTAGTTATGTGTTTAGTCATCTCTGTTTAATGTACCGAAAATTTGTGGCAGTTATAGCAACCAGCCCCCCTCCCTTCCCCCTCCCTATTGACTTCTTCTCTACATCTTATTCAAGACAAGATATACCAAACACATAATAATGCAGACACTTAATCTGGTTACGTGGAATGTACGTGGCTTCCGTACACAAACTAAAAGAATCCAAATCATCAATCATCTCATAAAATTAAAGGCTGATATATGTTTTATACAAGAAACCCACCTTACAAACTCAGAACTACAATATATTAAACTCAAACAATTCGATAAAATATTCTCATCCACGCTAAACACAAAACAAAGAGGTGTTTCTATCCTAGTCAATAAAAATATCCCATTCATCCATAACTCATCCATCATTGACCCACAAGGAAGATTTATCATTGTTAATGCATCTATTAATCATACAACATTCACATTTGCAAACATTTACGGCCCTAACAATGATGACCCATCCTTTTTCCATAACTTTTTCTCCTTACTATATAATTCAGCAAACATCATCATAGCCGGAGATTTCAACACCGTCATTGATCCCACAACTGACCGCTCTAGCACACCAGGTAACACAAGACACTGGCACTCAACGGAAATAATCAAACAATACATGAAGGAACTTGGACTTGGCGATAGTTGGAGAATGAAAAAACCCATCAGCTAGGCAATATTCATATTTTTCCTCCCACCATCAGTCTTCATCTAGAATCGACTTATTTCTTGTAAGTAACTCAATTACCCAGCATATCCAAGAAAACACAATCCATCCCATCATAATCAGTGATCACGCTCCAGTCTTCTTATCAATAAAAACTCAAACACACATCAAGTCCCCCACAAGGTGGCGATTCAATACGTCACTTTTAGAGGATCCAGAATTTACCACATTAATCCAGAGAGAGTGGACATCCTTTCTAAAGATGAATGACTCTCCAGAGATCTCACCATCACTTTATGGGAAACAGGAAAGACAGTCATTAGAGGAATAATCATTTCATATTCATCATATAAGAAACGACAGCAACAGGAACTAGAAACTAGTTTAGAAACAAAAATCAAACACCTTACACACCAACTAACCAGCAATCCTGTGAAGCAAAACAAAATGAACTAGCTCAACTTAAAACTCAATTGGAAAGCATCATACACAAGAAAACACAATTCATCATTCAACAACTCAAATATGAAAACTTTCAGTACAGTAATAAATCAAGTAATATCTGGCTAATCTATTACAACACAAAAAAGAAAAAGTAATAATCCCGGCTATACTAAATTCTACAGGTACAGTCACACATAACCCACAAGAATCAATAATATATTTCACAAATTTTACAGCAACCTCTACTCTTCAAATAACAAACCCAGTCAAACAGAAATAGACACATTTTTAAATAATCTCAACCTACCAACAATACCATCTGATTTAGCCCATTTTTTAGACTCACCACTCAGCCTCGAAGAACTACATAAAGCTTTGCTCAAAATGCCGAATAATAAATCACCTGGACCAGATGGATTTCCTGCAGAATTCTACAGACATTTCTGGAACATATTATCACCACTACTCTTCAGAGTAACTACAGAAATAAAAACTACCTCCATTATACCCCCCCACATGAACACTGCTATAATAACGTTACTGTTAAAACCCAATAAGGACCCAACACACCCCTCCAGCTATCGTCCTCTCTCACTAATCAATACAGACCTCAAAATTATCACAAAAACATTAGCAACTAGAATGGAAACAGTCACTCCAGTCATAATCCATCCCGACCAGACAGGCTTCATTAAAAATAGGCATGCCTCAGACAACATTCGCAGACTTTTTAATTTGATCAACACATCACAGCAAAAACACAACAAAACCATTATTGTATCACTGGACGCAGAAAAAGCCTTTGATAAAGTAAACTTGACCTTTTTATTCTCCACCCTCCATAGATTTGGTTTTGGACAGTCATTCATCCACTGGATAAAAACACTGTACACTTCACCTAGGGCCACAGTTAGCACAAATGGGATCACCTCACCAAGCTTCACACTCCACCAGGGCACCAGGCAAGGATGTCCACTCTCTCCATCTTTATTTGCAATTTTCATCGAACCACTTGCCATAGCCATACGACAGAATGATAAAATCAAAGGAATACAATACACAAATTCAGAACATAAACTTAGCTTATATGCGGACGATTTATTATTACATCTACAAAACCCTTGCACATCATTACAAGAAACATTCAAAATAATCAACAATTTCTCTAAAATCTCACACTATAAAATAAACTGGAACAAATCCACTATTCTACCTCTGACTGGGGATGCCTGGGATTCTGCAGCCCAAGATCCCTCACTCCCACTCCACATTGGTAATATTAAGTATTTAGGCATTAATATTTCCTCCAGGCTGTCAGAGTTGTTTAACCTCAACTATACTCCTCTGCTGAAAACCATAGAAGATGATTTTAAACGATGGACCAAGTTACCACTTACTCTCACTGGACGCATTGCAACTGTTAAAATGAAAACCCTCCCACAAATTAATTACCTATTTTCATTACTCCCCATTACTCCCACAGACAACTGGTTTCAAACATTAAACTCTTTAACAACTCAGTTCTACTGGAAAAATAAAAAATCAAGGATCTCACTTTCAACATTACAGAACTCAAAACCACAGGGCGGCCTTGAAGCACCAAACTTTCTGTATTACTTCCTGTCAAATCAATTACAATATTTACTCAAATGGATCCATAAAGATAAGCACAGTATACCATGGTTACAGATAGAACAGAATCATTGTAAAACTACCTCACTCTCAGACCTCCCATTTCTACCACAGTCAATCAAGAAACAGGACTACTACAACAACATCACAATCTCCTCAACTCTGACAGCCTGGTGGAAAGCCCACAAAATCACTAAATCATCACTGGCACCATGTAGGCTCACCCCAATTTGGCACAACCCAGACTTCCAGCTGTACAACACTCCTGTTTACTTTCCATCATGGCAACACAAAGGCATCACTCACCTCCACCACTTATTTGAAAATAACCAGTTCATATCATTTAATACACTTATCCAGAAGTACGGGGTTGGAAGAGACCAGTTCCTCCAATACCAACAATTAAAATCCATCATTAAATCTAAAATCAACATATCTAACAACATATTACAGTCTTCTTATTTAAGTGAAGAAATCTTTAAAATTACAACCCCCCAAAAAATAATTTCAAAAATGTATAAACTTTTTTCATTGTCAGAAACCTCCATAACACTCCCAACCACCAAATGGGAAAAGGACTTGGCTTTACCTTCCAACCCTGATTTCTGGATACAAATCAATAAAAACATCTTTTCCATGACCACCAATACAAATTTACAACTCATACAATATAAAACCATTCACAGAATACACATCACTCAGGGGAAAATGTTTAAAATGGGGCTGATTAGCACAGATATCTGCTCACAGTGCACCCTGGGTCACACAGATGATTATCTTCACGCCACCTGGTCTTGCCAGCCAGTTCTTTCATTTTGGATAACAGTCACAGAAACACTCTCGTGTATCTTGGGCTGCAGAATCCCAGCATCCCCAACGCTCTGTTTGCTGGGGGACTTGACACACATTACAATTCCAACTAAACACAATAACCCATTACTAATTTCTCTGACCATCGCCAAGAAAATCATTTTTTCAAAACTGGAAATCAAAACACTCCTGCCATATCACCCACTGGACAAATTTACTCTCAGAACACATATCAATAGAAAAAATAACAGCCTACAAAACAAACAGTATATCAGCCTTTGAGGAAACATGGAACCCCTTCACAAATTATCTAAAGTCCACCCAGAACTCGTACCAAAGCAGTAACCAAAACCACAGCCATGTACAGGACCACATATCAGACCACATCCAACCCATAACAAACATTTTTTAATTGACATCATCCACATTAACTTCATTTTCTCTCTCTACCTCCATATACAGACAAACCAGGATCCCTGCTCCCCTTCATTCCCACCTACTCTTCTTTCTCCCCCTTTCTCTCCCCTCCCCTCTTTCTCTCTCAACCAAGCCCCACCCCCCCCCTTGCCTTTTTCCTTTTTTTTGGATTAGAAAGTAATATTTTTATTGTTATCATTATCATCATGTTAACATTATTATTATCATATTGCTATTTACATTTCTGATCTTTTTCATTGTAATATGACGTTGTTTGTCAATACTCTGTCATTGTTGTTGTTTTTTGTTTGTTTATTTGTTTGAGTTTCCTTTTGTTTATGTGTTGTTGTTTTTCTGTCCACATTGTCTTGTTAACTATCACCAATAAAAAAAAAAAAAAAAAAAAAAAAAAAAAAAAAAAAAAAAAAAAAAAAAAAAAAAAGTACTAAAAAACTAGTACCAGGTACCAGATTCCAGGTTCTTTTACGTAATGGAAACACACAAAGGTCAAGTGGAGTCAGTACCACATAATGGAAACACAACGTAAGTGATTAGACCAGATTTGTGTGTCCAGACGTTAAAACTACTGGAACCGTAGCCTTTTGGGAGGAGCCACAGTTTAGAAGGTTGGAGAATTGGCTTATGGCTGAAGGGTTTCCGGTTCTATTCCACGGACAAGCAGATAAATTATTGGCTGATGTGCCTGTGAGCAAAACACTTCACCTCCCATTTGCTCCCTGAACTCCTGACTAGGGCTGTGTATTGGCAAAAATCTGGTGATAGAATACAAATCACAACACTAGGATCATGATACTGTTAAAATGGCAATTTTTTGTTTCTTTTTTTAAATGATTATTTCCTTGAAGAAAATCACCAGAAATCTGCACAAATACTAAACACATTTCTATTTGATCCCAACAGGATCTAATGTTATATCACAAAATGTTCCTGTGTTCAAACTGAAATTCTGTTTTACAGACATTTCAGTTTCAGATCCTGTTCAAATGTTCAGATAAAGAGAGGAAGAGGGGCATATATACTATTAATAATATTTTAGGGAGAGGGGGTGGGATTAAATAAATTGCACTTCTTCCCACCCCTTTTCAGGCATGTAAATGGAACTATTGTGCTGTTCTGTCTAAGATTGTTATGATTCTTGATATTTGTATTATTATGTATGTTTTGCTAGTTTGCATATATGTAAAATTTCATTGCATGTTTGGAATAAAATACTAAATCACAGTAAATCACATATTCTATTAGTTCATAACTAACATCATAACATTATTTTTGTGCAATCACAACAAAGAAACTAGCATTATTTAATAAGAGTGTTAAATAAAAATAAATAAAATATAAACAAAAAAGACAAACAAAAAACAAAAATGAACCTCCACAATATCTGCATTTGAATAAATACCTAAAAATATTGATGCAGTACTTTTTAGTATCGATACAGTATTGTGAAATGAAATATCTCGCTATATTGCAGAACTGGTATTTTCTTACAGCCCTAGTCCTGACGTGGCAGCTCACTGCTCCTAGTCTGCAGTGTGTGGTGTGTTCCTGCAGGTTTGAACCATCCATCCATTATCCACCGCTTATCCGGGGCCGGGTCGCGGGGGTAACAGTCTAAGCAGGGATGTCCAGACTTGCCTCTCCCCAGACTCCTCCTCCAGCTCTTCCGGGGGGACACCGAGGCGTTCCCAGGCCAGCCCAGAGACATAGTCTCTCCGGCGTGTCCTGGGTCTTCCCTGAGGTCTCCTCCCGGTAGGACATGCCCAGAACACTTCCCCAGGGAGGCGTCCAGGAGGCATCCGAAACAGTTGAAGGTTTGAACCAGTGACAGGATAAAAACAGAGGGTGAAAGTAAAATATATTGACAAACAAAGGCTCTGCATTCAAGAATTCTGTCATTGTAATTCAACACTGATGATGTAGCTTTCCAACACCGAAGCATCAGGAACGGATAACCAGGTTAAAGTCCTGGTGCAGAAATCCTCATTCCCATCCTGCTGTAGTCCATAGTGTTGTTTAGGAGCAGATGGGCTTCTGCTCTGTAGTTCCATCAGTCAGGGTGTGTTGTTGTGTGTTCCATATACACAGAAACTCCAAAGGCACTGGGAAATCAGATTTGAGTGTCCGGAACATCCAGAAATCTGATTGAGGTGGTTTGAGGAGATTTTAAAGTGTGGTTGAATCCAGTTGGCAGAACCTGATGTGTGTGGCATCATAGAACATAACAGGGTGAAATGTCAACAGTGTGACCACCCACCAGGGCCCAAAGGCATCAGGCACAGACGTTTATGGGAGTCATGTGGGAGGACTCCTACCCTGGGATGGCCGTGGCTTCTCCTCCTACCTCTAAGATCTAGTGACGACTGCTGAGAAGCACTGGCTGTTCTACCGAAGAATACTTTCAGAAATATGAATAACTTTTTAAAGATATTTGGTTAATTTTAGTAGTGAAATTACAGACAATAACTGGCAGAAAATACCAAAGTTCCTCATTAGTGTCAGTGTTTTACACTGTCTCATATTTGTACATGAATAATGAAATAATAATGAGCCATTTTTTTCATTTTCCGATTGTGGATTCTCAATTGAACATGAAAAGAATGAATGATACATGGATTATTGGGGTGTGCCAAAAAATCAATTAATATAAAAATTGCGATTCTCATTTACTACGATTCAGAATTGATTTAAAATGTCCCAAAATCGATTTTAAAAAAACAAATGAATCTGCCGGCAGTCTGCCTCTGTTTTGTATGCATGACGTCCTGATGTTGGCACGCGCCGGTTCTGGAACATACACATGTGTGGTAAACACTAAAACAGAGAGGAAACTAATGGAGGAGGTAGGGTTAGCGGTTAGAGTTAGCGATTGGTGGGATTAGCTATAGTACTGTCTATAGATGGAATTAATATTGAAAGGGTGTCTGAACTTGGCTTTTTGGGAGTAATCCTGGATGAAGGTCTGACATGGAAATCCCATATTGCACATGTGAGGAAAAATATGTCTAAGAGTATTTTCATTCTAAATAAGGTAAAGTATTTGTTAGATTACAGGGCAATGCCAACACTGTATTGTGCATTTATTTTGCCATATATCAGCTACTGTGTGGAAGTCTGGGGTAATACATATAAGAGCAACACAAAGCTATTGTATCTCCTACAGAAGAGAACCAACAGGATTATCCATAAAACAGATCAGGAACACACTAATACATTACTGATTGATTCTGGATTATTGAAATGGCAGGAGCTAGTTCAGCTACAGACATTACTTATGTTCAAGGCCAAAAGTAAAGCAGTACCAGCTAAATTACAAGAACTGTTTGTCTTCACTTCAGAGAATGAAGAGCATAGAAGGAAAGGTTGTTTCAAACACCAGTGTGCACGAATGACTGTGAAGCACATGTGTATTTATCAGTGGTGGGTGTGAAACTGTGGAATTCTCTTTATAATAAGCTGAAGGACTGTAAAAACAGATTCCAACTGAAAAAAGTGTATAAAGAAAGAATAATGAGATTCTATGAACAGGTATAAGTTTTACATTTTGCTTTGTATTTGTTTTGCATCTTGTGACATATTTATTTCCTTATTTTGGTCTGGTGTAATGTTTTTGCATCATTTCGCTAGGTACATATTTACTGATGTTTTGTACTTTCTGGACATATAGTTTTGCACTTGGTTTTGTATTCATTTTTTTATTTTCTTTGGATGTATTTAGTTTGGTTTGTCTGACTTTATACAGTATGATTTTGTAGCTAGTTGTGTTTGGCTAACCATTAAGGCTGTTATTATTTAGAGGGGGGCAGGAAATATCAGATTTTCTTCATCCTGCTCCTTTTCGAGCATGGGTGTGTACATGTTTGTTTACTGGATGATTATTGAATGTTTACTGATGAAATGCACAACCATGAACGAAATAAATGAAATGAAATGAAATGAAAATGAAATGAGCTCAGTCTGTCAGCTGCATCAGCCAGAGCTGAAGGACACGGTGCAGAGTCAGACACCAGAAAAAAAAACCAAAACACACTGCTGTGCCTCACCAAACTCCTGCCAAGCATGGATAAATGTTTAAAACTGAATAAATGTGAAACAGACATTTGAATGTGTGCATTTGTCATTCTGTCTTTAAAGCAGACTGGAGTAGATCATGAGGATCCTTTGTACACCTACAGATATCAAATCATTATGAATCAAATTGTTTTGAATTTATAATCACTTTTGAATCGAATTGTAGCCCCAAAAATCAGAATCGTATCGAATCGTGAGACAGTAAAAGATTCCCACTCCTAATGGGTTTTATTAAATACCTGCCTCCTCTGTAGAACCAGCTCGTTTGTGCAGGTAGATCTTACACACTTGTCATTTAAATGGTTCATCTGAGCTGAAACACTTATGGTTCTATCATCACTGCTTTTATAGACGGACCAGAGTATAATACATGTGTTAATGTTGTGTGTGTGTGTGTGTGTTTCAGAATGCTCCCTCCCTGACACACTTAACTCCTGGTTCCTGGTCGCCCAGCTGCATGTATGGTAAGTTACACGCGAACACCACATCTTCTGATCCTCTGCTTTATTTAAATGTGCACTTGTTTATTTTTCCTCTTTCATCCTCGGTCTGTTTTCCACTGTCCTCTTATCCGTCGTTTCGTTCAAATGTTGTGCGTGTTAGGATGTGTTTGGTGCGGATGCGTCAAGAGGGCAGAGAAGGAAAGTACATGTGCCGTTACGTTGTTCACTCCATGTGGGAGGATGTGGACCAGAGGAGCAAAATCATGGGGGTAAGTTTGGTTTGTGTTTAAACCCTTAGTGGTCTGAGCCTGTTGTGGCTGTTTTTCAGTACTTCTGATTTTGCCTTTATATACTATACACTAGGGCATTAGTGACTTCAGATTTTTTCAGATTGACTTATTTGTCAATAAAGTTGAAGTGGAGTCGACTTGTCGTATGATGACGTCATCACACTGACAGCGGAGGAACAACACAGACACAGAAGTTCAACAATGAACAACTGGTACTGACGTTCACTGGAACATGAACAATGTACAGGAAAGAGCAGAAGAAAAAACTAAGACACAAGCATCGACAGTTCTTCACAGACATTGAACCAAAACTAAACACAGACTAACACCTGGAATTATCTGTTAAATTTAACTGAACAACATAAAGTGGGAAAAAGTTAAGACAGCGGCAGAAAAGACACACAGCATGTTAAAGAAAAGAGTGCACTGTCTGAATGAACTAAATGAACAGAATCGTCCAAACCCACTGTGTCCACAGTGTTCTTCAGTCTTGGTGGTGCTTCCATGGTTCAGAACATTAGACCGCACTTTAAATAGATCACAGTCACTTTAGTTCCTACTCTGAGTCGTCTTCTTCCTTCAGTCTTGGCCTTGCGCTAGTGATGCACAGGTGTTTTTTTTTTTTTTTTAAACCCGCTTTGTGGAATTCTTTAACCCGCCCCAGAAATAAAGTGACATTTTTTGGACCCGCACCAACCTGACCCAGGTCCGCTGATCCACACATCACTACCGCTCACTGCGCTGCATATTTTCATGTATAAAGATGAGAGTATCCACATGAGCTGAATGAAGGCTAGTGCACTGTCGGGTGATGGAAGAGAGAGAGAACAACACACGACTAGTCGACTCCAACAGAGCAACGTCGACTTGTGCCACAGACATCGACGTGTCAACAAACCGACTTTTCACTTAATGCCCTAGTATATACAGAAATGTTTACGATACCCATGTTTGGTATTGTTTTTGGTTTTTTTTCAGCACAACTTCATCTATATCATCTGTCTATTATTTTTTCACTTTAACCTACTATAAAAACACAAAAGGACAAAAAACACACAAAATAGATAAAATCCGATTTGAAAAATGTATAGAATTTGTTGCATAAATAACACACAGATGTTTAACGAACCTTTTCAAAGACTTTAAAAGTGAATATTGGTTCCAAATATTAGATATAGAAAATTAAAATTGTAATAAAGACTATACTCAAATATTTGACATAAAAGCAGATTTTTACATAGGCGTGTTCTCTGGTCCCCCCCCCCGACCCCCCCGGTCCTCCTGGTTTCCTCATCTGGTTCAGGTGGGGGTCATCCTCACTCTTACCTGTGATGCTAATCCAGTCTGTGGATTAGAATCTGCAGATTCTGCCAGTTTTTTCTGTTTTGAAAAAGGACAAAAAATGACGTAGATATGGTCAGAAATCTAACGCCCCCCCCACTTCATTTTCATACTTTTATCATGTTAGTTTGCTCTGGTTTCAAACCGTCATATCTTCAGTTGTATTTACTCTATTAACATCAAATAAAAAGTGGGAGAGTGTTTGGAGTCTGCACTTTTGATTGCAGTTGTCCCCAGTGGTCTACATGACCAACTCCTGACACTGCGACGTGTTGAAAATGCAGTTCCATGTCTGTGTTCTTCAGTCTCAGTCTCTTTCCTTGTTCTCTTTCTTTCCTCTGATGCAGTCACTCTGTCACAGCAGATTCATGTGAACAGCTGATGTTGGCTGGATTTGGTACTGGTGTTATTTGTTACTGGTATTATGTGGGTGGACATGGTGTATGATATTCTGTTCATGCTTTCTTTTCTTATATTCATCATTTAATAGGTTGTATGTATTTTATTTATTTATTTTTTTGTAGTTTTGTTTTTTTTTGTTTTGTTTTTTTCTCTCTCTTCTGCCCAGTTTTACTCAGTTCTGGTTGTAGTTATTGTTTCCATTATAATTATCACCATGGTTGTTACTGTTTGTGTTGTTGATACTTTCTTGTGAGGGTCTTCGCCACCTTCTTCTTTCTTGCTCTCTCCCCCCCTCCCCCTACCATCACCACCACACACACACACACACACACACACACACACACACACACACACACACGCGTCAGATCCAGCATCGAAATGTGGTTCAACAAAACTCATAATAAAGTCAGTAGAATATCAAGGGGAGCCTCATATACTTTATGAAGTTTCCCTTGGCAAAGCAAATGTGTTCAGCACCAAAAGGAGACAGACTACCATTCTGCTGTTAGGATGAAGGACAAGACAAGTAAAAAAAAAAAAAAAGAAAATGTCATGTGACTAGGTGACTGTGGACTGTTAAGGGTTAACATGTGCCCTTGTGTGTGTCCTTGTGTTTGGACCTGCACAGCTCAGTCACCATCCACAGATCCTTCAGCAGGATCATGTGGCAGCGTGCCTTAAACACATATTACACATACACACAGATCCTCACATGACACAGACACCCTGATGTACAACATACCCGTGACCAGAGATAAAGCTAGCATGTGCTAATTTTAGCCACCCTAACTGAACATCTCTACCGGGAATATCATATGGCAATATTTGCACTACACACAGCATAAAACCACAATTAACCTTCAGTGGTGGAAAACATTTCAACATATGGAACTTGTGATGAAAGTTTCCAAATGTCTGCCTTGTGTCAGGGTGGTTGAAATAAACCCAGTCAGTCGAACCAATCTATTTTATATGGTTGAAATTAATAAACCACAGGTTGTCTCAGTTTACATTAAATGTTCTCTTTGTTCCTGTTAATATCTCCAAAGCAATGTTTACAGCAGAACTAACGTCAAGCAACTAAACTCTAAACTGTTTTTTTTGCTTCAGAGCACATAATGTCATTCTGTTGCATAAATATTCATTATTTTCCAAACATTTCCGCTTTGGCCTGACACACCAGTGCATTAAGTTTTATTCGTGCTGTTGCATGCTACATAGGATGCAGGTTTAGTTTATTTAAAGTTTGACATCAGCATAATTGTGCCAACAGTTGTCCAGCTGAATCCCCAGAGTGGCTCTGGCTGCACACAGACTTCAGCCTCTATTCTCTGTCAGTGGAGCAGCACACGCTCTAATGTTGGCTTTTCAAAAACACTCTCATACTTAAATCTGCAATTAACGTGGAGAGGTGATGTGTTTAAAAACATACTGTTTTCTTTTTTTTTCTTTTGGGGGGGGGGGGGGCTTTTAGATGTAATTGTGAAAGGTTTTGGATGAACACTAGTGCACTAAGGCAGTGCATTAAACTGAGGATTTTCTGCAGTGTTAAGAATGACACATACGGGGAATTAAAAAAACACAGATATTTGATATTAGAGGGATATTCACAGCACTTTAGTATCGGTCTTCAAAATTCATGTTCCCTATAACTTTGAAAATCTATATCTTTGTGATGTCTCAGTACTAGAACGGAGGGAGGATACAAAATTATTGACTAAAGTCCAAGCCCAACCCCCCCCCCCCCCCCCAAAATTACTTTTTCAACCCTGAAAATGTGGGGTTTTTGTCAATTTTCAAACCTTCTTCACTTTTGATAAAGTACAGTGTGTCAGTCTGCTCCTGTTGGGCCCTTCAGTGTGTTTCTGTGAGACATGTCATGTCTTCAGAGTGCTGTGAACTACAAAAGGTCCAATTCTAGGTCAAAGGTCACCCAAATGGTCCAAATGCATATTTGATGGAACTCAGCTGTTCATGTGGGTTCTTCTAAATGTTGGGCTCAGGTTCTCTCCTCAGAACACATCTACTGACCACAAACAACTGACATTCAATCAGACACATTCAGCACAACTGTTTCCTCATGTATTCTGCACAGACATGAAAACAGAACGGACAGCAGTTTGACAGCACTGACATTTACATGAATATGTCCTGCTGGTGACCTTTAACCTCCAACATGACCTTGACATCAGACTGTTCCTAGTCCACAGTACTCTTATGATACAGTCTGGCACTGACAGGATCATGAACTGTCCATCATGAACATATTTATACACTGAACCGGACCAAAGAGTGGAGGAGCTGAAAGAGGAGATTTACAGAGTTAAAAAAAGTAACTTTCAGGGTGGTGGTGGGTGGGGGTTTGGATGAAAATTTCAAAAAAATTACACAGGAGTGCTTAGAACATCTTGTTGCATCAGAAAATCAGGGCTAATGTGGTATTTGATATTAAACCCCCCCCCCCCTCCCATCCAGTACATGTGTGTCAGAACAAGAACATTACACCCCCACTCACATGTACACATACACAAAAAAAAGGGGGAGGAGGAGGTCTGTCTACTTACTTAACATTAAAATAATTTATAAAGGGCTGCCAAATTGAATAAAATAACTTTACGTTATCTTTTAGTGAAAACTGGATTTTCTCCAAATGTAAGTGTTGCAGAATGTCTTTGATCAGAGCCTGAGTTGGAGGAGTTTGGTTCTTCCAGTTGAACAGAATAAAACGTCTGGCCGGTAGTGTCACAAACTTCAAAAGTGAGGCATTTTTACCCGTCCACTTCGGTTCCTACAGTTGAGGAATAGTTCCATTTCCACATTAAATATCTTGGCAAGTTGACAGGACCAATATTTTCAGAAATATTAGTTTTTTTGGAATACAATCGCCTTACAGTCACAGAAGTGCAGTACTACACTATATGGGTTTTTCTAAGGCCGATGCTGATTTTAAAAAATTCAGCCGATTTTTTTTTTTTTTTAGGCTGATATATAAGGCCATTTTTTTTTGTTTATTTTTTTTAATTCTTTGTTTATTGGGAAAAAAAATTAATACAGAACTTCCCTTATGGGTACAATTCAATTTCCACACTTAAAATGGAAAGAAGATGCTAATCCAAGATTTTAGTCAAATGTAGAACAAATAAAATAAATAAATAAAGAAAAGTGGGCTGGAGGAGAGGGCTTGCTCCAATACTTCATCAAGATAAAACACATTAAGCTGTGTAAGTTTACATTAACCTAAACAGAAATGTATATCATATAAATGTTTTCACATCAATAAGACCTTTTTTTTTTTTCTTTTTTTTTCTTCTTTTTTTTTTTTAAAGTACATTGACTGTAAAATACCTTTGAAACACTCACAGTTAAGATTTTTATGCAGCAATATAAATGAAATTATTAACACACGTACACAAAGTACTGTTTAAACATTTATTGAACTTCCAGTGCTGCCCACACAGGTGCCTGAGCAAATATCTAAGAACATTTTTACTACTGATCAAATATTGGTTTTAAAAAAAATAATTATGCCCGATATTGGAAAAAAAAAAATCAGCCTATCAGTCTACCTCTAAACAAAACTTCATCAGTATGTGATAACAAATATAGTTCTGTATTGAAATGTTGCAAGTTTCAGGTGTAGATGAGGTTCAGGTCACTTTTTTCTGGTTAAAAGGTCTAGTTTTCTGTTCTGAACAAACACTAAATCAGAGTCACTTGCATTTACTAGTCAGCGGCAGCTAAAGACCACAGAACCGTCATATTATGTGTGATGTTAATGTAGTGGGATGGTTGAGCCGGAGCCAAGGTTAAGCAGGCGTTTCACTAGGAGCTCTTTAGTTTTGCTCATTTTGCTTCGTGTGACAGAAAGAGGTCAGAGATGAGGAATTACAGTGTGGTTTGTGAGGTCACTGTTGGTGTGTGTGCATGCATGCATTGGGCGGAGCGGGGGGGTGGGGGTGGTTGGTGTTGCAGGTGTTTTCACAGCTGTGTGTGTGAACTTTTGTCAGCGTGTGTGTGTACGTACATTCAGGCATATATTTGTACGTCCTGGCACAAGCGCACACGTGACAGAGGCTGAGAAATCCTCCTCCGTTTCCACCAAAGCTAAAACGCGACCAGAACCACCTAATCCACAACAGTTGTGGTTAGGGGTTTTCTCCAAAGTACAAAGACAGTTTCAATTTGAGTGGTAATGAAATAAGTCCAGTACCCGCCGTTCATGCAGCTTTAGCCTGTGACCCTGCGTAAAGGACAACAGACAGGAGACTCCTTTATTTAAGCCGAGAGCGCTCTTTATGAAAGTACACACCTGTGGTTGGAGGCATTTACACCAGGGCTCTCCAACTCCTGTTCTTCCAGGTTCCACATTCAGTCTGATCTGATCTGCAGTGGACCCAACCAGTCAAATAAGAACAGAAGAACCTAGAAATAATGACAACTGACAATTTATGTCTGTGTTTGAGTGAAAAAAAATTCTTCTCCCACCCCTTGTTTTCTTCAGTTTCTTGTTCACTTTAATTCCTGGTCCAACTACAGGTCCATTAGTTTGGACAAATATAATGAAACCAACACAAACAGCTCGTAGTAGTTGAATGTCACAGCTGATATCTATGCATTGAACATGTTTCCTGGATAAAAACCCAAATCCCTTCAGTTCTTCCATCAGTATCTATGTCATTGTACTGACAAAAACAGTGCTTTGATTCATTCCAAGTTTTCTGTTGTGTCTGTTTTAGTCACATGACACACACAGGAGTTAGGACTGGAGTACATAACCAGGGTGTTTATGACTTTGGATGGAAAACATTTTCTGCAACCGTACATTTATGTTATCAGTATACAGAGTGATCATCTTTGAGGTTGAGGCTCTTACACAATCTAACTCAGTTTGCTTCTAGTTTTCTCTGGTTGACGGAGGCCTGGGCTGTGTGTGATGCTTTCTGTTATTATCTGGCAAGAAACTGATTTTGAACCGACATTATTAAAATATTTACAACGTCTAAATCAGGGTTCTCAAACTCCTGTTCTTTCAGGTTCCACATTCAGTCTGATTTGATCTGCAGTGGACCCAACCAGTAAAATAAGAACCTAGAAATAATGACAACTGACAATTTATGTCTGTGTTTTAGTGCAAAGAAACTATATGAAATTGCTTACTTTTATAAACTATCAAAACAAAAAAGATGTGAATAATCTGAAAAAAATTACATTTCTTCAGAAAAATCTGTGTAATTTTCTCAGTCTTCTTCCTCCACTTCTCATTAGTCCATGTGCATTCTGGATCAGATCTCCAAAGACACTAAACACTGAGGAACAGGAAGAAAAGAGTTCAAACTGGACTGAATTTAATACAGACATTTCAGGTTGGACACATTTGTTCAGGTTAGTCACATTTTATTGGTACAGGAGAGTTTGGAAATGGAAAGATTTCAGAATTTAATTTGATTTTTTGACTAAAACAAAGACAAATATTTGTACAGGGTGGGGAAGCAAAATTTACACTGAACATTTAGTTGTTTTTTCTCAGCAGACACTACGTCAGTTGTTTTGAACCCAAACATATACTGATGTCATAATCATACCTAACACTATTATCCATACCTTTTCACAAACTTTTGCCCATATGAGTAATCAGGAAAGCAAACGTCAAAGAGTGTGTGATTTGCTGAATGCACTCGTCACACCAAAGTAGATTTCAAAAATAGTTGGAGTGTCCATAAAGACTGTTTATAATGGAAAGAAGAGAATGACTATGAGCAAAACTATTACCAGAAAGTCTGGAAGATACTATTAAAGAAGAATGGGAGAAGTTGTCACCCCAATATTTGAGGAACATTTGCGCAAGTTTCAGGAAGCGTGTGAAGGCAGTTATTGAGAAAGAAGGAGGACACATAGAATAAAAACATTTTCTATTATGGACATTTTCTTGTGGCAAATAAATTCTCATGACTTTCACTAAACTAATTGGTCATACACTGTCTTTCAATCCCTGCCTCAAAATATTGTACATTTTGCTTCCCCACCCTGTAGTTGTCATTATTTACAGGCATAATGTAATATTATTTTTTCCCATCAAACCCAGTAGTAAATCTGCAGTCATTCTTTTTTGTGGGTTCTTCTGCTGTTGTTATTTGACTGTAGATCAGATTGAACCTGAACTAAAATGAGTTCCACAGCCTGGACTGTGGAATTTATACACTTTGGAAATTCATCCCAGGGGTCGGACTGGAACCTTTGGGGGGACGCATTTGGGCCCTGGACACATGTTTGACAGCCCTGCTTTAGGGCCTTCAGCAGACCTCAGCAGCGTGCTCACTGTCCTCTGCAGACGCTGGAGTACAGTTTGAACGCTGCTTTACCGTTATCTGTTGGACGAACACACACAGGCCTTCTTTGTTTGAAGCGGGCACACACTGCACACGGCGTCCACACTGGAGCTCTGCATTAGCACCACATGTATTTTTACAACACACCAGCAGGACCAGTGATTGGAGCGGCTCTCAGGTTTCATGCTAATTATGGAAAGGAGCAGTAAAAACATAGGTCATTTTCTCCATGTTCATAATTACTAAACTCTTCAACAACTTCAGTTTTCTGTGTTTTTTTTTTCCACTGTTTGCTTCCTGAACTACTGCTGGATCTCAGCTCCACCAGACCTTCATTAGATTCTGCTGTGGTTTTATTACCCCTGGGCTAATGTCTGGACCCAGGGCTGTTGTAGTGGTTTTGTCATCTGTCTGTCCATTCAATGATGTAATCACATTATCTGAAGAATGCACAGGGTTCATACGAATATTTGAAATCCTGGAAAATGCTAGAATTTCAATGTTGTGTTTTCAAGGTCTGAGAAGTGCTTGAATTTTAGTTGAAGTGCTTCAAAGGGCTCGCAGTTATAACTCTGTGATGTGATTTATTCATTTGTTCAATTCTAATCTTTATTTCAAACATGTAGACAGTGAAATCAAAAGAAAACCAACCAACAAATATCAGTAATAATACACAAAAGGTTGATAAGTGAACAAAAGAGAAAAGACAAAAAAAATTTAAAATAAGTGAAATTAAACATGCTCGAAAAGGAGTAGGAAGACGCAAAAACTTATATACTCTTATCCTCAGTCCCCAATTTATTTTTAATATTAACTCTGCCAGGTTACACGGCAAGCTAAAAGCTACTTACACAGAAGTGATACACTTTGAAAAATAAAACTTTACGTCAAAAAAGTAAATTCCAGGTGTTCTCGGGTACATTTTTATTTGAATCTTTGTCTCTTTGGTGCAAGTGTGTCTGAAGAACACCAAGTGACTTCCCTTATTTTGAATAAAACTGTGTTCTCCATTATTTTCTAAATTTTTTGCTATTATGAAACATCATTTTAGATGTTTATAGCATGAAACAGTGTACATCATGTGATTAAAAAGTTAAAATAAATTATTTTATAGTATATGTATTCCTGTATTCCTCCATGACAGTTTTTATCCATCCACCATCGGACTTTTGAACGCCTGCAAAAACCTCAGACTGTAAAAACATAAAACACTCGCACCCTCTAGTGTAATATTCTGAGCAGACCTCAGCTACAGTGTTTACCTTTATTTATCTATTTAATGCGGCTGTTTTGCACGTACATCTGATTTATTTATTTAGTTAGTTAGTTAGTTAGTTATTTTACACATCATAAAGCAGCAAGAGAAAATTAAAAAAAACAAAATTCAAACAAGTAACATCATTGTGCGGGAGAGGTTAGAAGCCCAAAAAGGCTTATATGAATACCTCCAACGGAAATGAACAATACACAGAGAAAAAAAAAGAAAAAAGAATTAAAAATACAATATAACTGAATTAATAAACTAAAGGAAAAACAATAAAAATGCAAATCACATTACAAATCATCACATCAAATGATATACAGTCTTACATTTTTTCATGAATTAGAGTCCTTTTCAGGTGCTTTTTAAACAATGATAAAGAAGATGTTAAACATACACCACATCTGGCACATACAACTTTACACATTTAAATTATTTTAATTATATATATCTTTTTTTAAAATCTTTTTATTTTTTATGTTTTTTTTTATCTAAGTGTTTTTATCGTGGCCAAAAATGCATTGTGATTTCGTTCTGCAGTGCATCTCTGATGTAATGTTTGAATGACGATAAAGAAATCTGTCTACCTCTCTATCTAGATATGGATTTGACCCCAGTGTTAAGGATTTGCACAGGAAAAATTTGAAAATGACCCTTAAAAGTGCTTGAAAAGTGCTTGAATTCGATCTTGAAAAATGTGTACGAACCCTGAATGCACTGAGATATCTGCACCAAATTGGCATGGAGCAGACCAATATTGAAAATAGGTGACCTTGACCTTTTTTTCCAAGGTTAAATGGCGTCAAATTCAGATTTATTAATTGTCATTCAATAAAAACATCCCAGATGCTGTTACAGAACGAAATAGCAAAATGCACAGCACAAAATAAAAACACAGAAAAAAATCCTGAAAACACCAACTAAAAACAACCCATATATATGATCAAATATTAAAAGCTGCAATAAAATAAATAAGTTAGTAAAGGTGAAACAAAAAAAACAACAAAAAAAATTTGCACAATGGAGGGGTCACAATTGCACTTATTATTGCACATTCTGTATTGCACTGCACCCCCTCAACTTTTGTTTAGCAGTCTCACAGCTGTTGGATTAAAACTATTTACAAATCTGGCAGTTTTGCTCCTCAGGCTCCGGAAGCGTTTCCCTGAGGGCAGGAGGGAAAACAGTTTGTTGAAGGGGTGGGAGGTGTCTCCAACAATACAAATATAAATGTGTAATAAGTTTCACACAAAGACAATCTAATCTAAATTATAGGGCAGGAGCTTTCAACAGAATCTTACTCTATATTTGGCGGTAGGATTAAAAGTGCACAGTGCGTTATGTTTTCACATTATTGTGGGGAAAAAAGTCATTTTAAATGTGTGAAGGACTTTGACTGGAAGTGATCCAAGCCTGTCTTTGTGTAGGAGTGGAGTTCATACATGTACATAAGACGAACATCACCACAGTTTCAAACGACAGTCTAAACTTCTGTTCAAAAGCAGCTCATGTAAGTTCAGCGGTTGCATAATGAGCTGAAATGACAGCGCCTTCAAGTAGATCGTGACAGACTGAAAAAGAGAAAATAAGGAGTTTGTTTTTGTCAGTCCAATCTTGCTTTGGGCGGTCGCTGAAACAACACAGCTTTAACATGTGTTTCTGCTGTCCTTGACTTTTCTGTGTGTTTGTCAAATGCAGATTGAAGCCATCGACAGGAAGGAAGCAACGAAAGTCATGACGGAGACGTTCTACGCAGCGATATTTGGATATGACGAGGTGAGAGACGTGAACACGAGCATGACAGATAAACACACAGGTTTTAATATGAAACAGTGTCTGGACTAAAAGATGGGATATTTACTGTTCTGTTCTGTGGAAACATCCGGTAGGTTTGTAATGAATGCCTCACTGGTACCACAGTGATTGAATCGGACTTTTTTCCTGCCTCTGTTGTCAGAGGTTGGACATTTATGAGTTTGAGCCAGTTCACTGTAAAAATCTAAATGTGTCCAAGTGTATTTGTTTCATTTCTGTTCCAAGTATCTAATAAATAATTATAAAATCAGACAGAATCCCCTCCAGAGGAACTGTACACTGAGATACAAGAACTGATGTACAGACAACAGATCTGCAACATCTGATTTACACTGATCTGAACAAGAGCATTTACACTGGTTCCACTGGAAGAGTTTTTTGCTTAATTCAAGATTTTTTTTTTTTTTGCTTTATTCAAGATTTTTTTTGCTTAATTTAAGTTTTTTTTTGCTTGATTCCAGATTTTTTACTTAATGCAAGATTTTTTTTTGCTTAATTCCAGATTTTTTGCTTTATTCAACATTTTTTTGCTTAATTCAAGATTTTTTTTTTTTTTGCTTAATTTAAGATTACTATTTTTTGCTTAATTCAAGATTTCTTTTCCTTAATTCAAGCAAAAAAGAAAAAAAAAAACTCTTCCAGTGGAACCAGTGTAAATGCTGTTGTTCAGATCAGTGTAACTCAGATGTTGCAGATCTCTTGTCTGTAAATCAGTTCTTCTGTCTCAGTGTACAGTTCCTCTGGAGGGGATTCTGTCGGATTTTCAGTGGGATCAGATATTTGGAACAGAAATGACACAAATACACTTGGACACATTTAGATTTTTTCCATTGTAGTCCTTACTGAGCAGAAACTGTCGTGTCTTTGTCCACAGTGGACAGTGTGTGTGTGTGTGTGTGTGTGTGTGTGTGTGTGTGTCCTCTACGGTGCAGGTTGATAATGCTCTGAATGTGTGTCTGCAGGGAATTGTGTCAGATGACAGTATTCTGGCTGCAGCTCTGTGGAGAAACCTGTTCAACTACCAGTGTGAGGACCCCAAACAGCTGGAGTTAATGGTGGAATATGTACGCAAACAGGTGCGTGGTCCACATTTGTCCAGTTTGTGTGTGTATTTGTGCGTGTTTGTGTTCCCCTTTCATGTATAAATGTAGTCCATGTTTTGCAAATTTGCCGTTTTCTCTTTTTTTCTTTTTTTTTTTGGAGAACTCGTGCTTTCATTGAAAGCACACATCAGCAGATCATCAGACTCCTGCTGTTTCACATTGCTTTTCTCCACATCACAGCTTCTCTTCATGTGCCCTCCTGCTGTCTTTGAAAGATAAGCAGAGCACTTTTACAGACTGCATGGGAAAATATGTGCAAGACAAGAAAAGGAAACACAAGTAAAGAGAAAATAAAATAAAGTCACCGAACACTGGGGAAAGACTGACTATTGAATGTGACAAAGAACTTATTACTCATAATCCTTTCAGCACAATGTGAAAAATGTGAGCGTAGATATTTGCTGAAATCAATTTAACTGGTTTTATTTGATGTAATAGAAAAGATCGTGAGCATTTGGCCTCTGATCATACAGCGTACATTTGGTTTAAAAGGTCTGTTTTTACATGGAAATACAGGATTTTTAAGACAGTGCTGAATAATATAAGCTGTGAGGCCATGCTTATGTGTTCAGTGGTGTGGGTTAGCCCATATGAACATGTTCTGCTGATGAGGAAATAATTACCAAGAATTATCATACGTCTGTCTGTTACGCTACAAGGTTATTATCGTTAACGAAATGACGAAAACTAGAATTGTAAAAACATTTTCATTAACCGAAATAAATAAAAACTGCAATTAAAAGAAAAAAACCCATAACTAACTGAAATTGTATTGTGTGTTTACTAAACTAACTAAAATGGATAAAAATTCTGGATTAAATTCCCTTGGTTTTGGTCTTTGTCAATGTCAGATTGATGTTAAATGGATTTCTTTGTCTCTCTCAGTTTTCTGTGCTGTCTCCATACGACACTTTTTGCTCCGTCACTTGTGTTCACTTGTGGTTTCCAGTCGTCTTCTGGTCCCCACTCTACCTGGAAACATGGAGACTAAAGCAGCAGAGTCCTGTCTGGGATTGATTTGAATAGGAGCACAGAGAAGAAGAGAAAAGAGACCACTGAACTACAACTGAACTACAACTGAACTACAACTAAGCATTTAGGAAAAAAAAAGAGAAAACTAATAAAAATTATCAAACCTGCTCTAAAACTGAATTAAAACGAACTGAATTAGAGAAAAAAAGTCAAAACTAAATAAAACTAAACTAGAATGAAAAATCCAAAACTATTAGAACGTTGTTCCGCTAGTGCGAAAACGTATGCGATTGATGATACGACTGCGGCAGGATGAGTAAGGCCTCCACACTATGGAACTAATGGAAACACTGCATCAATATGTGCAGGAATTTGAGGACTGATGTTCAGTTCATCTAGATGTTGTAAATATTTTAATGTCGGTTCAAAATCAGTTTCTTGCCAGATAACGATAACAGAAAGCATCACACACAGCCCAGGCCTCTGTCAACCAGAGAAAACTAGAAGTAAACTGAGTTAGATTGTGTAAGAGCCTCAGCCTCAAAGATGATCACCCTGTACATCGATAACATGAATGTACAGTCGCAGAAAAAATTATTAGACCATCTAAAGCAGGGCTGTTAAACTCCTGTTCTTTCAGGTTCCACATTCAGTTTGATCTGATCTGCAGTGGACCCAACCAGTCAAATAAGAACAGAAGAACCTAGAAATAATTACAACTGACAATTTATGTCTGTGTTTTAGTGCAAAAAAAACATTAAATTATGAAAATACTTACTTTTATAAACTATCCAAACAAAAAAGATGTGAATAACCTGAAAAAAATTGCATTTCTTCAGTAAAATCAGTGTAATTTTCCCAGTCTTCTTCCTCCACTTCTCATTAGTCCATGTGCATTCTGGATCAGATCTCCAAAGACACTAAACACTGAGGAACAGGAAGAAAAGAGTTCAAACTGGACTGAATTTAATACAGACATTTCAGGTTGGACACATTTGTTGAGGTTAGTCACATTTTATTGGTACAGGAGAGTTTGGAAATGGAAAGAGTTTCTGAACACCTCACACATTCAGTTTGTTCTTGGTTCTTGGTAGAACATGCTGTTGAACACCAGGTCCATTGGTCCTATTTTTGTCATACTTTTATTCCCACTTCCACTGCTCCATGTTCTAGGCCTGAACCCCACACCAAAGTTACAGTAGTTTTGGATTTTTCATTCTAGTTTAGTTTTATTTAGTTTTGACTTTTTTTTTTTCTAGTTCAGTTCGTTTTAATTCATTTTTAGAGAAGGTTTGATAGTTTATATTAGTTTTCGTTTTTTTCTAAATGCATAGTTGTAGTTCAGTTTCACTTTAGTTGTAGTTCAGTTGTAGTTCAGTTGTAGTTCAGTTGTAGTTGTAGTTTAGTTGTAGTTTAGTTGTAGTTCAGTTGTAGTTCAGTTGTAGTTTAGTTGTAGTTCAGTTGTAGTTCAGTTGTAGTTCAGTTTCACTTTAGTTGTAGTTTAGTTGTAGTTCAGTTGTAGTTCAGTTGTAGTTCAGTTTCACTTTAGTTGTAGTTCAGTTGTAGTTTAGTTGTAGTTCAGTTGTAGTTCCGTTGTAGTTCCGTTGTAGTTCCGGTGTAGTTCAGTTGTAGTTCAGTTGTAGTTCAGTTGTAGTTCAGTTGTAGTTCAGTGGTCTCTTTTCTCTTCTTCTCTGTGCTCCTATTCAAATCAATCCCAGACAGGACTCTGCTGCTTTAGTCTCCATGTTTCCAGGTAGAGTGGGGACCAGAAGACGACTGGAAACCACAAGTGAACACAAGTGACGGAGCAAAAAGTGTCGTATGGAGACAGCACAGAAAACTGAGAGAGACAAAGAAATCCATTTAACATCAATCTGACATTGACAAAGACCAAAACCAAGGGAATCTGATCCAGAATTTGTATCTGTTTTAGTTAGTTTAGTAAACACACAATACAGTTTCAGTTAGTTATGAGTTTTCTTTTAATTATATTTTTATTTATTTCAGTTAATGAAAATGTTTTTTCTATTCTAGTTTTGGTCATTTGGTTAGTTTTCATTAACGATAATAACCTTGGTCCACACCAGTTTAGTTTAGGCCCAGTGTTCTCTGTCAGTGTCAGCAGGATTTACTCAGAGCTTCAACCCGACCCTCTCATTTCGACCCATTTCCGCCCCCCCCCCCCCCCCCCCGTGCTCTGTATATTTTCTTTGCCTCAGTCAGATTGAAAACACTCTGGTGCTTTTGGAAACACCTGCAGGCCTCCATCTGCTGCACAGGTCATATGATCCTGTACCTCAGCTTTGCTTTTAACTTGTAATTTCTTTCCTCTCTGCCAGCTTTTATTGATTCTGTCTTCATGCGTGTTTGTTATCCTTCCTTACTGCTTAATACTCCACCTACGTTTGCATTTGGACTTTTCTCACGTTCACCAGCAGCAGGTGGTGTAAACAAGACCGGACTGCCGCTCACACCCAGGTTATTATCAACGAACAAAAATGAACAAAAGGACCAAAACTACAACTGAACTAACATTTTATTAACTGGAATAAATAAAAAACTATAATTAAAAGAAAAAAACGTAACTGAAACTGTATTGTGTGTTTACTAAACTAACTAAAACAGATAAAAATTCTGGATCAGATTCCCTTGGTTTTGGTCTTTGTCAATGTCAGATTGATGTTCAATGGATTTCTTTGTCTCTCTCAGTTTTCTGTGCTGTCTCCATACGACACTTTTTGCTCCGTCACTTGTGTTCACTTGTGGTTTCCAGTCGTCTTCTGGTCCCCACTCTACCTGGAAACATGGAGACTAAAGCAGCAGAGTCCTGTCTGGGATTGATTTGAATAGGAGCACAGAGAAGAAGAGAAAAGAGACCACTGAACTACAACTGAACTACAACTGAACTACAACTGAACTACAACTGAACTACAACTAAACTACAACTGAACTACAACTAAACTACAACTGAACTACAACTAAACTACAACTAAACTACAACTGAACTACAACTAAACTACAACTGAACTAAAACTAAACTACAACTAAACTACAACTGAACTACAACTAAACTACAACTAAACTACAACTAAAGTAAAACTAAACTACAACTAAACTAAAACTAAGCCTTTAGAAAAAAAAAGAAAACTAATAAAAACTATCAAACCTGCTCTAAAAATGAATTAAAACAAAGTGAATTAGAGAAAGAAAAAGAACAAAAGTATTAGAAACTAGTAAACCTGCTCTAAAAACTGATTAAAACTACTGATGTCACCATCTGGAGTTTTTTGCTTCCAGTCCAATTTTTTTTCAGATTAGTTTTGCTGATTCCGTTCTTATACTTATCCAATAACAACTTTTTACGATAAAATTTAGATTTAAATTTGCAGTAATTATTTATAGTTTATTATTCTATTATTTGTCTGTAGATCCCAGTCGGTCTGAATGTGGAACCTGAACTAAAACAACTGTGACACCTTTGACTCTGAAGAACTTTGGGATCCTTTGTACTCTTTGTAAGTTCAGACTGTGGACACATTAGACCCTGTGGTGGGCTGGTTTTGGTCTGTGGGCCGTATGTTTACCACTGCTGCAGTGTGTCTGTGGACAGGTCTGTCCAGGTGTTCTATGGGGGTGAGTCCTGCGCTGTACGTTAGTGATGGGCAGATCAGTGGGTTACTCGCAGGTCGGGTTCGGGTGGGTCGAATAATTCCACAAAAGCCCCACGGGTTAAAAAAACAACAGCGCACACATCACTACCAGACCTTAAAGTGAAACTTACAGATGCTTCACTCATTCCTCTAAGTCTCCTGCTGATGTGCAGATCATTTTTCATTTTCCCTACCTTCAGAAACTTTAATTTGAGGGGGCGGGACATGTGCCCCCCCCACCCCAGATCCAGATCGGCCCGATCTTCTGACAAAATTCAATCTGATCTTCTAAAAAATGCCAGATCGGCAGCCGATACCGATCTGTAGATGGGATCAGGACATCCCAAATTAAAACGAACTGAATTAGAGGAAAAAAAGTCAAACCTAAATAGAAGTAAAGTAGAATAAACAATCCAAAATGATTAGAACCTCAGCTCACACACACACACACACACACACACACATACCTGTGTCAGGTCCTCATTACACACATAAACTCATTCCCAGTTGTGTACAGTTGCTGGTGTAAACCCCAGTCCTGCAGAGCAGTGTGTGCTTTAAACTCACATTTTATATTCAACGTGTGAACATGATTCAGGAGAAGTTGAGCTGCACAGTTAAATGAACTCCAGTAGAAGATGTGCACGTGTACATGACAGCTTAGTTTCCTGTGTGCAGTTGAATTGTTCTGTGTTCACAGTAAACCAGAGCAGTGACACTCACACACATGTTGGATGTGCAGGTCTGGTGGAACACATTCATGAACGGCACAGAACAAACTAAAGCGGACTTCTGTTTCTGACCGTGGTTCAGTGACGCTGACACTGATGCTCATCAAACTGGAGTCCTTCAGCAGTTTAAAGGAGACACACTGACTGGAAAAACAATCTAATCTGGAACAGAAATGACACAAATCCACTGGGTCAGATTTAGAGTTCTACAGTGTTTGAACTATTATGCCGCAGTTCCACTACACGGTACCAGCACAACTCGACTCAACTCGTCCTTTTTGCATTTCCATTACATAAAAGGACCTGGACTCTGGTACCTGGTCCTAGTTTTTTGGTCTCTCCTCCGCTGAGGTTCCAGGACTGTTGACCAGGTACTAAAGGTGACACTGTGTAAACACTGCAGACCTCTGATTGGTCAGTGGTGTGTGTGCCCCGCCCTTTTCCAGTAAATCTGTCAGTAGGTGAATCCACATGATGACAGTCTGTAAAACTACACCATGGTTTGTCCAGGAGGTTCAGACAAACATTCAGCAGGAGTTTGACCAGACAACAGGCAACCAGTGAGTTTATCAGCAACTGTGAGCAGAGCACACAGAAGGAACGCACCGCATCGCTATGACGACCAGGGACTGGAAAGAGGGAGGATCTGGAATGGAAAGGGTCTGGAATAGGACCTGGTACCAGAGTGGAAAGGGTCTGGAATAGGACCTGGTACCAGAGTGGAACCGGTCTGGAATAGGACCTGGTACCAGAGTGGAACCGGTCTGGAATAGGACCTGGTACCAGAGTGGAAAGGGTCTGGAATAGGACCTGGTACCAGAGTGGAAAGGGTCTGGAATAGGACCTGGTACCAGAGTGGAACCGGTCTGGAATAGGACCTGGTACCAGAGTGGAACCGGTTCCATGTAGTGAAACGCAGCATTAGGGTCCAAATACACAAGTAAAAGAACCACAGACTACTAAAAGTGGGTTCAAATATGAACCCTTCAAAGTCATTCTTCATTTTTCAGTGTGTAGTTGTGTTGTTGTGGTGCTCTGCTGTTTGCTGGACTCCATCCACAGGAGGTGTAAATGTACTGAACTGTGCTCAGGTAGCTGCAGGAACACAGGCTCTTTGATTCAGACGGACTGTTATCAGCACCTGATAGTTCACAGAACATCTGCCACTGAGTCTGCACAGGGACACAGAGGGGGAGGGAACAGCAGCAGGCTGGAGGAGGAGCCAACAGGGGGTCTGGACCCAGGACAGGGTCTGCACATGGACAGGGGTTCAGGTTCTGGACATGGACAGGGGTTCAGGTTCTGCACATGGACAGGGGTTCAGGTTCTGCACATGGACAGGGGTTCAGGTTCAGAACATGGACAGGGGTTCAGGTTCAGAACATGGACAGGGGTTCAGGTTCTGCACATGGACAGGGGTTCAGGTTCAGAACATGGACAGGGGTTCAGGTTCTACACATGGACAGGGGTTCAGGTTCTGGACATGGACAGGGGTTCAGGTTCTGCACATGGACAGGGGTTCAGGTTCTGAGTATTAACCCATGAAAGGACAGGCATGTACCTGCAGCTGCTGCAGACACTAAATGAGTCTGCCTCATTACTAGGGATGCAAATCATTGATTAATTCATTAATCATTACTAAGTTGCCCTTATCGATCGATAAATGATTAATTGATAAGCGGCGATTTTCCTGAGAACCTGAATGTGGTTTTCAATACGGTCTGAGTAAAAGCTACATGTAGTTTGTGTACTTCATGTCCTGTTCCTTCTGCTGGAGTTACTGATCCACTGGACACAGTCAGTGTTTCTGTGGAATTCATCTGTTAACGTGGTGGTCTGTAATTTGGGCGGGGGGGTGGGGGGGCGGTACGCATGCGCATTTTGTCAGGGGGGGGGGGGTTACTCGGCTGTACGTGCACAGTTCACCCAGGGGATGTGTGTGTGTTGGTTGGTAACCGTGCACATACTTTTGTCCCTTTCCGTCCTCCTTCTAATACTATGGGGGTACAGGCCGGTGCAGTCTGCCCCCCCCCCCCCCGCTGAAGTGAAAGTGAAGCTTTTCACTCGTTCCTCTTCCTCCTGAAGCTCCACAGATGCCTTCCACACCTGGGTCAGCAGCCTGTGTTCACCCTGAACCCTGTGTAGCTGTGCCACTTTGTCTGTTCTTTACTTCTCAGCCTTTTCTGGATCATCTCTGACGTTTTGTTTAGATGTCACAGTCTCCATGTTCCAGAAGCAGATTTAAGTCAGATACAAACAAACATATTTACATGTACGCACACTCACATTTATCTACATGTACAACTGACTGTGGGCGTGTCCATAACGCACACACTGCTCTGTGTTTGTTTAATCCATCTGTGTGTGTGTGTGTATTTGTGTGTGTGTGTGTGTGTGTGTGTGCAGATGCAGTTCATCGACGCTCTGGATGGAGACGACCTTCTGCTGACAGGAGAGGTCAAGTGGCGTCCTCTGGTGGAGGCCAACGCACAGAGCATCCTGAAGGTGGCCACGCCCACCTACAACGACACCGGACTGTGAGACCGGACAGGCCACGCCCCCTCCCATCCACGGGCCACGCCCCCTCCTGTCCACGCTCCTCCTCCTGCTCCGCCCTCCTCCTCTAACCTGTACTCAGTTTGTTCTGACCGGAGCAGGGCTTTACTTCTGTCTTTTCTTCTCTTCCACCCCTTTTTCTTCCTGTATACCTCCAAAACAGCTGCTGCTCCTTCTTCGTCTTCTTCTCCTCTTCCTCCTCCTCCTCTTCCTCCCTCTCTTTTCCTAAGCTGTTGGTGCAGTCTCAGTTAAACACAGGATAAAACAGTCAGGGATGTTTTTTCAGATCCAGTTTTCTCTCCTTTATCCAAACTCCCGCTCATCTACAAAGTCAAACCACATCAGCTGGAGACTTCACTGGTCCAAAAACAAGTAGGAAATGCCATACACCATGTCCACCATGATCTTCCTCCTGTTGGGTCTGAGAGCTTCTGCTGCAAAAAAACCATTGAACTGTGTGTAGAGGAAAACCAGCAGAAGAAAACAGCGTGGAGCCTGTGTATTTATATTCATCTGTTTTCCCCTGAACTTCCAGACTGTATTTATGAAGCCTGTGTTCCTGCTCATGTTTACACTCTGTTTCCTCACACTCTTCACTGCGCATTGAAGAGTTTCAGCTCAAAACATGTGACAGCTTCAAGTTAACGGGTTCCAGGAAATAGTCAGTACCTCCTCTAGATGAACTCTGCTCTGTATCTGTGTGTGTGTGTGTGTGTGTGTGTGTGTGTGTGTATCGCCACCATTCGTCTGGATCTTCTGTTCGTTTTTTCCCATGATGCTCTCAGACCCAAACAGGAAGTTCAGTTTTGTACAGACCTGGACGTCATCACTGTCAGAAAATAAAGAGACTTTTCTGTTTTTAAAAGGTCCAATAAAATGTTCTCTGGATGTGTACAAGCGCGTTTCTGTGTTTGTTTTGGCTTCAAATCCATGAAAATATCTGCATTTGAATGTTGGCTTTGTAAGGTCTGATTTTAGTTGGACCCTCAAAGACCCAGACTTACTCTTATGTTAAAACCCAAATGATGACTTCTACATATTTAACTTTTTGAAGTGTTTTATCACCATTTATTAGAATATTTTGTTTTGCATTTTTACTACTACTAGTACTAACACTACTTACTACTGATCTTAATTCAAGATTTTTTTTTTCCTTCAACACTTTTTTGCTTATTTCAAGATTTTTTTTTGCTTAATGCAAGATTTTTTTTTTTTTTTGCTTAATTCTTTTTTTTGCTTAATTCTTTTTTTTTGCTTAATTCTTTTTTTTTGCTTAATTCTTTTTTTTGCTTAATTCCAGATTTTTTTTTCCTTAATTCAATATTTTTTTGCTCATTTCAAGACTTTTTTTTTTTTTTGATTAATTCAATTTTTTTTTTTTCTTAATTCAAGATTTTTTTTTTTTTTTTTTTTTGCTTAAAGACTTTTTTTTTTTTTTTTTTGCTTAATTCAAGATTTTTTTTTTTTTTTTTTTTGCTTAAAGACTTTTTTTTTTTTTTTTGCTTCAAGATTTTTTTTTCTTTTTTTTTGCTTAATTCAAGCCAAAAGTGTAATTGCTCTTGTTCAGATCAGTGTAAATCAGATGTTGCAGAGCTGTTGTCTGTAAATCAGTTCTTCTGTCTCAGTGTACAGTTCCTCTGGAGCTGATTCTGTCGGATTTTCAGTGGGATCAGATATTTGGAACAGAAATGACACAAATCCATTGGGTCAGATGTACATTTTTCCGTGTATGTTGACGTGTCAGATGAGGCTCTGAGGAGCAGACTGCGGTCCAAACAGGTCTGTAGGTAAAACACTAATTTTGTCACAAGAAGAATTGTTAATTTATTCTACGAACTCTGTTTAAAACACAAAAAGGGTTAAAACCTCCAAACATCAGTGTTAACAAATCAGTAAAATGTGTCTGTTTTTTAACTTTCCCAGTGTCCATGTGGGGGGGGGCATGTATAAAAAAGCTGACCTTTACCAGTTTGGACGTGGACTGAAGTGATTTATTAAAGGTGGTGAAATGAAGAGCTGGAAGAGTGAAAACAGAGCAGCTTTTATTGTAGCAGTTCTGTCTTCTCCAGGCTCTAAATGCAGAATAAATCCTTCAGGGGGTTTCCAAACCAGTTGGATTTCCCAGATGGAAATCTGCAAATATGTTACAGCTTAAAAAAGAAAGTGAGAAAAACTCAAGAACTTCAGCTTTTCTGTCAAAATGGGCAAAAATTGGACTAAAGAAATAAATGTTTGTTTTCTGGTGTGGATGAAACCTGTTGTAGATGGACTGCAGGTTCGTATCAGCAGCAGTGGAACCGCTGCATGTACAAATGGAACTGTTGAGTCATTCTGGAGGTTTGATTTAAAGACCAGTTTAGGTTGAACCCTTACAGACCCAGAGTTCCCAGAGGATTATTTCTGTTTTTAACTTTTCTGAAGTGATTTATCACCATTTCTTCTGATTATATGCTCAGTATTTGGCATTTTTAAGTAAATATCAGGTGTTTTTCTACATTTAATTCACTGATCAGGACTGATGTCATCATTATCATCATCATCTTCATCATCCTGATCTTCATCCTCATCACTTCTCTTCATCATCTTCCTCCTCCTCATCAGTCATTGTATCCATCCTATAAAACACGTTTCCTTCCTCTTCACTCATCTTCTTCAGACTAAACCTTGTCTTCCTCATGTGATGTTGGAACTTTTCCATCTTGTATGTGTTTGTTGAGGCGGTCCAACGTCGGTGTGGAACAGGTTTCATTGTATTTTTTATCAAACAGACTGTCAGAGCTGTGGAGCACCAGCCTCCAACTGAAGAAGGAGAAGGATGTGACCGGGGCTCTCCACCAGCTGGACTATAAACAGCTCATTCTTGAACACCTTCAGTAAATCCACTCTCACACATTCTAAACTCATCTGCAGTTCAGTGCTCACACCGTTGGCAGATGATCACGTGACTGTGGACTGAACAGTGAACTTCAACATGAGGCCTGCAGGGGGCGACACACTCCACAGTTTGAGTCGACATCCACAGCTGAACCTGATTCCACCTGAAGCACCAGAATAATCCCATCAGTGTTTGGAGTTACTGGATTACTCAGGTGTTCATGGAAACAGCATCACAAGAACAAACAGAATGTCTTTATTTCACTGGTTCTGGTTCCAACTGGTTTTGGCTCCTGACCCCATTTGAACATCACAACGTTCTGGTGACCTCAGACATTCTAAATAGAGACTTTTTTTTTTTTTTTTTTTTTTTTTCTAAAATATTGTTGTTCTTCCCTCCGCTGAGGAGCTTCTGTTTGTGCTGCCGCTGGTTCGTCTGTCTGTGCAAGAGAACTCCAAAAGTTCTGGACGGATTTGGATGAAATTTTCAGTAAATGTTGATTCTGGCACAAGGAACAAATGAGTACATTTTGGTGGTGATGGGGGGGGCACTGGTCTGCCTTGGCAGGGGTCTGTGCTCTCTGAGTGCTTTTCTAGTTGATCATGTAATAGTTTGCTATAGTATGTTGCAAATAAACGTTAATGTTACATGACGTTTAGTCTATCTGTCGATTATTCAGTCACATTAAAACTGAACAAACCAGAACTGGAACTATGACAGAGCTGCAGCATCTGAAACGGACCACAGTGAACATGTGACACAAACACAACCACAGTTTGTCTGGTACGGGTTGGGATTGGCTCTGTCAACTCACCTGAGATTTTTTATCAGTAAGTTTTTATTTTATTTTTATCAATT
>NW_021941558.1:278851-351351 GCF_902148855.1 Sphaeramia orbicularis | reverse complement strand
AAAACCGACATGTGCAAATGTTGTCACTAGTTATACACAGAACTAATTCAGCAGGAGTTCAAACAGGTTGTGTAAATCCACTGGATTTAATCTGCAAATGAATCGAACGATAGTTTAGTGGAACCGGGGTTCAAAGGTCTAATATTGGTCCTATGGTGGTTTTTCCCACACTCTCTCTCTGATCCTTAAATGCAGCATCACCCGCACATGTGATGTCAATTGGCTAATCAGGACACTTTAAAAGCTGCCCTGACAGGTGTGTGGGAGGAGCCAGTGTGGGAGGAGCCAGTGGCCAGCCGCTGCAGAACTGTTTCACTGTTTATTTTTGTTGTGGTTCTGTTTTTCTTCTGTTTTGTGTTTCTGTTGAACTGTGAGTGTCTGAATGTCTGAGAGATGCTAATGTTAGCTTAGCATTGGCTTTGTCTGAGGTTTGAGTTATGCTAATGTTGGCTTAACATATGCTAGTATTAGCGTAGCCTTGGCATTGTCTTTGAGTTTAAAATGTCACAACAGTCACAACCACTTTGATATGTTAATGTTAGCCTAGCATTGCTAATGTTAGCTTACCTTTTTCCTTTATCTATAAAAGAGGTGTACATGTACTTGAACAGTTTTCATGAATTAACTTACATGCTAATGTTAGCATTAGCATCACTGCTAAAATAGTCTTGAATGTATTGTTTGGTCCATACAGGTCAGGTGCCTGCAGATGTCCCCTCTGGTCTGGTCTGGTCTGGTCTGGTCTAAGTCCTGGAGCCTGCAGATGTCCCCTCTGGTCTGGTCTGGTCTGGTCTGGTCTAAGTCCTGGAGCCTGCAGATGTCCCCTCTGGTCTGGTCTGGTCTGGTCTACGTCCTGGAGCCTGCAGATGTCCCCTCTGGTCTGGTCTGGTCTATGTCCTGGAGCCTGCAGATGTCCCCTCTGGTCTGGTCTACGTCCTGGAGCCTGCAGATGTCCCCTCTGGTCTGGTCTGGTCTAAGTCCTGGAGCCTGCAGATGTCCCCTCTGGTCTGGTCTGGTCTAAGTCCTGGAGCCTGCAGATGTCCCCTCTGGTCTGGTCTGGTCTGGTCTGGTCTAAGTCCTGGAGCCTGCAGATGTCCCCTCTGGTCTGGTCTGGTAGGAGGCCCCACAGCCTGTCCTTTTATGTTCTCCCCCTTCTCCAACAGAGGGCTCCATTCTATCGTCCTTTTCTGGACACTTTGTTCTTCCTGAACGCTGCATCCTGAATGAAGAACTCTTACGCTGTATTCACACCAGGACAGTCCCATAGTCCACCTGCTTTGGGCCGGATCAGATTTTATTTTTTATTTTTTTTAATTTATTTTTTGGTGCAGTTCTCTTTCTCATTGTACATTTTTGTAAGTGGACATAAATCTGTAAACCAAACCACATGTGCTGAGGTGGTTCATCCATTGGACAGAAATGAGCAGTGTCCATTAAAGCGCTCAGTCCAAAGTCAAAGGACAGAATCATGGACATTCAGCTGTTTTTGTTATCGTCATAGCGATATGGTTTTTACAGATGCAGACGTTTGCACAAATGTTTGAGCAGCAAGAGCGTTTGATTCAAAGTCAGGTTTACAATATTGTAGAATTCATCTGTCGACGACGCAGACACAGACAGACGTCTATGGAGGACAGCGCTCATGTGCACATCATGTTGTGACCGTTCTTATTCACGCAGACGTAACAGGTCTGACGTGTGAATTCTGCTGGTATATCACAGACTGTTCTCCTAAAGCATTAGTGCTCCGTACTGCTGACCTGTGTGGATCTGTCCTATATCAGCGTTCAGTTTTCCAGGGACAGAATTCCTAAACTCAGGTACAGTTTTCTGGGGCTGATGAAGTCGTTTATTATTTTTCTTTTCAAGCAAAACAGACAAATCTAACCTGAGTTCTGAAAATGAAATGTCCACATGTTACTGTTTTGCAGAAGCACTGAACCCAACCCATACCCACACTGAAGCTCAATGACCGAGAACAGAAACCAAAATGATACTGGCTTTGACCTTTGACCTCTGCCTGTCTACAGTGAATAGGAACTAAGAATGCACCATTTACACTAGAGGAAAAAAAACAAATATCACAAACACCCTTAGGAAAAAGAAGTATAGAGTACTGCAAGAATTGTATTGTATTTTGGGACATTTAATTCTTGGAATATTATAGAAATTCTACCAAAAACCAACTGTGTCGGATCAGGTCCGGTCTGCTTTCACACCTCAAACGAACCGCACCAGGGTTCATATGGACCTGAGCCCAGACCACCTTCAGCTGGGTCTGGGTTCACTGGTCCGGACCACCTTCAGCTGGGTCTGGGTTCACGTGTTTGGTCCAGAACAGAGTTCGGTGGTTTTTATTCACACCAGCCCAAAAGGAACAAACCAAGGGAGCAAAAGAACTCGGACCGAACATGGCAGGTGTGAATCCAGCCTTAGGCTCAGGGTTTAAAGGGTTAATTCCATGTATTTACTGCTGCTCAGATCCTGCATGGGTCACACTCTGCAGAAGGGTTTTCATTCAGTTTCTGCCTCAGGTGACTCTTCACATTCCAATACACATAAAAAACCCTCACATGCATGAACTGAGGAATAATTCCCTGAGAAAGTGTCAGAGCAGAGCAGATCATGTGGGAACAGTGAGTTTGAATGATGAGCAGGAACCTGTTGGAACAGGTGTTGGACAGGTGGGAAAGCCTTCACATGGCTCTGATTTCCTCTTCCTGCTCATCTTTTATTTAATCCGGTCTTTAACAGTTTTCGTCTGTCATCTGATGAGCAGATGCACCCTCACAGGATTCTGTTTATGGGTTATTTCACTCTAAAAGACGTTGAATTCCAGTAGAATTCCCTAAAGGTGACTTGTGTTTCAGTTCAGTGAAGCTGTGATGCAGTTCAGTCTGCTCTGGAGACAGAAAAGATCACATTTACAGTGTAGACGTGATGACACAGTATGGAAGGACTGGACTCTCCCTTTCCCATTAATCTGAAATTTGATCCTCATAAAAATGCTAAAACCAATATTTTAAATTTAATGGCTGATTGTTTCTGTTTTTGAACGAGACAGTCGTCGGTAGGCCTGGTGGTTAGAGGAGCAGAGCTGAGGCAACGTGTCCAGGTGCAGACCACAGCTTCCTTTATTTGTTCTCACCAAAATGCAGGGAAACATATTTACAAAAAGTCACAGGTAAGAAGTTAAAATATACTGTCTGTGCAAAGCATCATCCCAGTCCAGTCCAGGCAGCACACACACACACACACACACACACACACACACACACACACACACACACACACACACACACACACACACACACACAGTGAAACAGAGCAGCCTTTAATAGGACGTCCCCCCCCCCCCCCCCAGCCTATCCGATGCTAACTACACAGGCAGGTTTCCCATCCCCCCAATTATTTATTTAAAGATAAAAATTTCCCAACAGTGCCACTATTTACCTCATTAACAACATATAAAAATATATACTTTATTAAGTCAACAGTGAACAGTTTTAAAATATCCATAAGATAATGTTCATGGGTCCTTCAGTTCAAACCCCCCCGCTGTTCCTGCCCCAGCGGTCCCTCCTGGAACCTTCTTAAAGGTGCTCCTGCTCCCTGGGGACTGTTTTTGCTGGAACACCTGGGGCCAAACACAGACACAGGTGAGTTAATTTCATATAATTACCCTGTCTATCTTCCATATCACCTGTTCTTTTTCCTCTATTTTCACAACACGTCGCCACCAAAGGTTAGGCTCAGAAAAAGAAACACTTTCAAACATAATGTGTGTTTTATTCAGTAATGGACTTCCTACATTACAGACTTCTACAAACTAGATAGTTACTGGTTTTACAATGATTATTTTTGGTCAGAAGATGAAAAATTATTCTGAAATCTATAGGAGACAACATTTAAAACAATTATAATTTTAAAAAAAAAGCATACATTATTTACACAAATAGTGTGATAATGGCCAAATGATAAATACACTGTTGCCCATAAATTTAAAGTAACTTATTTTTACTTATTTTTACATTCAGTTAGCAATATCTTAGCTAAAAAATTGCTTTTACTTCATTTTCTCTCTATTTTGATATAAGTAACTTTGAATTTACTTTGAGTTTTCATGTATATCTACAAGATCTATGAACTAAACATAGAAAAATACATGAATTACACCAAAAAATGCAAAATACAGATGATGATATCCTAAGAAAAATCAGTGATTAATTAGTTAAAAAAGGGAGAAATGGAGAAAAATTCCTTTGGGCACTGCTACAGAAGTAGCCCTGGGTCTGCATGGGTTAATTTAAAGGTGGTTTATGGAGTATCTGGCTGTAATTAGCTGTTTTTGAAATGTTCGCATTAGTTATGTAATGAAATGAAGTGCACTAGTGGAACATTTGCAGGGTGCTGTTTCCAGAACCATGGGCTCCTTTTCTCGGAGTTTCATGCTTTGGCGCCTCGGTTGGCACAGATCAGTGGGTTCTTTATTTGTCCAGTGTATTTCACAAACTGGAAAGTGTCTGCTCTGTGGAAGTGGGAAGTTCTTACAGACGCTGTGTTCGCTCAGTGTCCTTTTTCTGCGACTCTTAACACCACAGACAGTGTTCACACCGTCTACAGCACAGAGCTGTTGGAAGGAATCTGAAAGACTAGTTTCATATTTAACATTCACTGACATTTGAAACCCAGTCTGTCCACGATACAGTCTGGGACTGTCTGAGCTCCAGGATGAGGTCATATTTAGACCAAATGACAGACGGGGTCACCGCATTCTAATTTATTTACCTGCACTGTAAGCCTGGACTTTGTATTTACTAAAATACTTTAATTCCAATGGACTTCAATGAGTTCAGTTTGATTCCATTCCTATAAAATGTTCAGTCTATTCTACTCATTTGTAGACATAGTGTAAAGAACAAAAACCGTTTCAGTTGAATGGATTTAAATCCCTCAGTTTTAGTTTTACTCAGTTTTTTTGGTCTGTGCAGTGCATTGTGGGTATTGTTGCTGTAGTTGTAAATGTGTAGTTTTTCTGTGCAGGGCTTCAGTGGGTTGTGCTGTTAGTGTTCATTTGGACTGAATGTGTGTGTGTCAGTGTTTTTGGCCTTTTTGTGTTTGTATTTTTGTCCAGCTGCAGCAGGAGTCCCAGCCACAGGAACAACCATGCATTTACTGATCACATGGGACTGATCATGTGCAATGGAAATTTTAATGCTTTACCAAATTAAAAGCACTTCCTGTACTGATAAATTACACTCAGTTAACTGCCTGTATAACTTCCATCCACGCTACAATATATAAAGTTAAATAATTATACAAAGCAATTTATATTGCAGAAGATTTTAATTTAAATCTACTTGGAATTGAGTCCAATGAACTGATGATATGAAGTTAATAATTATACAAAACAACTGACATTGGAACAAATTTTCAGTCAAATTAACTTGGCATTTAGTGTGTTGGACTGAAAATAGTAATTCCATTCAAATCAAGCATTTCAGTTTAATACACTCCAGTTTTCAGTACTCATTACTGACATGTTTTAAGGCAACGAGTTACCTCAGATTTTTGAAGTCAACTCAGCTGATGCGGTCTGACAGTGTACTCACATACATGACACGAGAGGGAAACCTCATAAAAGGGGAAAGAAACGGAAAAGCTGAAGTCTTCAGTGACAGTTAAAGGTCTGCACATTTGGAATGAGTTGGAGAACACCATTAAGAGTCTGCATCCATGTCCAGATTTAAAAAGCAACTGAAGAAACACTGCTGTTGAAATAAGTTGACTGTAAGCCTGTGTCAGTGTGTTTTTGCCTCATGTCTGTTGATGCTGTCTAAACTCTATACTGTCTGTATTTGTGGAATGACCTTAGGTTGTTTTAGAGCGGTGGTGTTCAATCTTTTTCGGACCAAAAATCTCCAGGCCCCCCTCAACCCCAACAAGATTGTTACAGTGGGGCAATTATAACTTTTACTGAAAGAAACATCAATACTGTAACAATACTTTTTGCTTTTCCTTCAATTATTTGTTACGCAAATTAAAAGTAACTTAGATTTTTGTGAGAACAAGACAAATAAAGTCAACACGACTGCACCCTGAGACAATATTTGTCCAAATGAAAATAGGAAATGCACAATTATCTGACAACTATGACAATAATGTATAGTTCTTTTTTTTTTTTTTTTTTTTTTTTTTTTAGAACAACAAATACATTTTGGTAACAAAGACAAACATTTTAACTATCAGTGGCTTCAATGAGCCCATTTCCACTGCACGTCTCACAACATTAAAGTGCAAACTGTACAAAAACACAAACATGTCCCATGTTTCTTTTCCAGTCCAGTCCTTGTCTGTTCTCTAAACCTAAACTTTGTCCAGTCACAGATCACCACCGCAGTAGACTGGTTTGTTGTACGTCCCTAAAATGAGTCCAGGGTGCTCCAATGCTAAAACACTTTAGTTCCACCTGCTGCATGTTCTGACCTGAAGGGAAAAACCAAAACAAAACACCCAGGAGTGAACTCATGACTGATTCTGGATTTGGTGCCACTTTGAAAAATGTTCCCATTCTAACAGATAGGAAGTGGATTGATCCAATAAATCAGTATCAATGATATCAAGTGTGAATTTGAATTTTGTACAGATCTGATTGAATATGACCAAAACATGGACTATTTCTGTAATAGAATAAATACACAGAACTGGGGGAGAAGAAATGGATCTGGATACATTTCCCAAAGCTTTGAATTTGGCCGCTAAGATGCAGGACCATTGGTCTGATTTTTGTCATTTCATTGATATTTTCCTGTATCTGAAAAATACAGGAAAAATCTGTCAAATAAACAGTGAAAATTCTGTTAAATGACAGATTTTTTTGACTGTGGTACAGTCTGTTCTTTCTCAGACTGATCAAATCCTGCAGCACAAACATGTGAAACCAGTGTTCAAGGGGTTAAACTGAAATGAGGAGGACAGAGGGTCTTCTTCAGGGGTTCACCTGGGGTCTACATCCACCAGCAGCACCAACGTTTATATTGGAATCACGTCAATCCTTTTACAGGGAGACCTTGCCACTGTTGTACCTTTTTTTTAAATCAATTACTATAAATTCCAGGTGACCCCATGTGGGGTCCCAACCCCTAGGTTGAGAAACACTGTGTTACAGTATTAGCAGCTGAGTATGTTCTAATGTTGAGACAAACTCCTGTAAATTCCTGATCCTCTTCAGTTAATTCACAGACTGTGACCTTTTCTGTCCGTCACTCACACCACGTCAGAGCCACAAAGCTGCTTTTATTCCAGAACTAAAACTCTGATGTGAACACCAGGTTTTCAACAAGGCTCTTCTGTCACATTTATTATAATTTCAACCTTTCATTTGGCCTTTTCTGGTGTCGAACAGAACACATTGTCTTTTCTGACGGTGCTTGAGTCTGTGGCTCTGTGGTCGGAGCTGTAACCTTTGGTTGTTCACCACAGACCGCTGTCGGAGTGGTGGAGGAACTGTGGGTGGAGAAGGGAAAAGGGACTGACTGAGGGTCTGTGACAGACTGTGTGGACGGAGACGAATACGACAAAACTACACTGACAGTCAGACCTGGGGCCTCATGTAGAAAGCGTGCGGACACACATAAAGCTGGCGTACGCCCTTTTCCACGTTCAGATGTATAGAGAGTGAAATGACCATGGAAATGTGAGGTCCTTCACACCATGTCCACAGCTGGAGTTCACATGTTTCTAGTGTTTGGAACCTTTGGAGACACTGAGAAACTGTAATAATGTGACAAAGGTCATTCCTCTGACTGATGAGCACATCAGAGATACACAGAAGAACAATGAACACACAGACACGTCATCCCACTGCCACAGCAGCACATCCACCACCAGAACCAACCAGAACCAATTAGACCCAGACCAACCCTGGACCCATCAGTGCCAGTTCTGCCCAGGAGGACATTCAGGAACAACCACATAAACAGACAAGGACCCAGAATTCACTGGTTGATAAATGTATTTACTGTAGTGTTCATGTCTGTCACAACATTTATCAGTCGGTCCAGTCGCTCATTGACTCCACAGACTGTCCTCATGATGTCCTCTGGTGACCCGGGTCAGTACAGACCCATGTTCCTCTGGTGACCCGGGTCAGTACAGACCCATGTTCCTCTGGTGACCCGGGTCAGTACAGACCCATGTTCCTCTGGTGACCCTGGTCAGTACAGACCCATGTGGGTCAGATGAGCATCATCAGCTGTTGGACCAGAGGATCGGCTAACACTGTGGAGTCCACAGAAGCCTGTGTGACAGGAGGACGGGACTGGGTCTGACCGACTACTGCCTCACTGTTGGAAAATAATAATTGGAGTAATTAAACATGAGTCAGTCTGTGATTTCCTCTGTGATCTCCTGACATGATCACACATGAACCTTTATCTAGTTCAGCTGTGATCAGACTGAGGACCTGTGGAATGAACTCATGTGTGACTGACACTAATACTAAATATAGATTTACCGGGGGGGGCCCAGTCAGTCCTGTCAGACCAGTGTCACCCCTGTCAGTCCAGTGTCACCCCTGTCAGTCCAGTGTCACCCTTGTCAGACCAGTGTCACCCCTGTCAGTCCAGTGTCACCCCTGTTAGACCAGTGTCACCCCTGTCAGTCCAGTGTCACCCCTGTCAGACCAGTGTCACCCCTGTCAGTCCAGTGTCACCCCTGTTAGACCAGTGTCACCCCTGTCAGTCCAGTGTCACCCTTGTTAGACCGGTGTCACCCCTGTCAGACCGGTGTCACCCCTGTCAGTCCAGTGTCACCCCTGTCAGTCCAGTGTCACCCTTGTCAGACCGGTGTCACCCCTGTCAGACCGGTGTCACCCCTGTCAGTCCAGTGTCACCCCTGTTAGACCAGTGTCACCCCTGTCAGTCCAGTGTCACCCTTGTCAGACCGGTGTCACCCCTGTTAGACCAGTGTCACCCCTGTCAGTCCAGTGTCACCCCTGTTAGACCAGTGTCACCCCTGTCAGACCGGTGTCACCCCTGTCAGACCGGTGTCACAAATCAGACTGTGGTGTTTAACTATTACCAGCCACAGTTAGTTTTTTCTGAACCCTTACAGACCCAAACGTCCACCTTTAACCCTTAACAAAGGTTAAATCTACAAAAAAACAAAAATCATTTGTGAAAGTCACTAAAGTAGCCCTGGCTCTTTATGCATCTTAATCCAAGACAATAGTTCATCCTTTGCACCAACATTACACATAATTATGTTTACATTTCCTGAATTTCAAGCTCTATAAATTACCCAGAAGTCATTCTTCTACATGTGTTCTTAGTTTAACAAAGTTTTTCTGTAAAACAGTACCACAGTAATATACACAGTAGCTGAACTATTTGTATGAGTCAGTGTACAAATAATCCTCTTTAATACAAGTGGTTGTCTTTATTATAGAAATCAGAATTAAAGCCTTTCTCAAATGTTGGCAAATGCACAGACTGCAGGCCTTTTATTGGCTAATAATAATCTAATGTATGAAGCTGCTCGTCGTGTTCCTTCATCTGCGTCATCTGAGCTGAACTCTGCTGCAGATGATGTGGATGTTTGTGTGGACTCTAACGGCACATTCACACACTTCACTTCTGGCTGTGAAGCTCAGCGGTTCTTCTTCTTATGTTTGAGTGTTCGTTTGTGAAAGTGTCTGGTCCTCACCCAGCGGCAACACTGTCAGGTAATTACTGTCAATACCAAGGGTTCTTCCTTCTACTTCCTTTTATAGAAGTGTCTATTAATGTTCTCTACCGCCCACTGGAAACCACCAGCAGTCCACAGGAAGTACCAGGACTTACATGTGCAGTCGTCTGTGTGTGTACGTCAGTGTCAGACCTGAGGGTCAGTCTTACAAAAGACATTCACTCTGAGGAGGTGAAATACAGAAATAAACGTGATCAAGTACAAAACTACATTTGTGGCCAAAAGATGAAACAAATGCATGATTTACTTAAAACTGCTGGACACTTTCATGACCAGTTCCTCATCACATCTGTCAAACCTCAGTCATGTCCTCAGTATCACAATAACAACTGTGAGGAGACGTCAACATAAAGTTATAGATTAAATATAATAAAAGGTCTGTGTTTAATGCTGATGGTCATTTGGAAAATCTTATATTGTTGGATATCTTTCTGTTTTACTGTATATTTAAATTGTGTATGTACAGTCAGGGACAAAGGTTTGGAAGTGACACACATTTGGTTCTTGCAAAATTTGCAAAAAAATGTGTCTTTTAAATAATATATAATATTTTTACTGGCAAATAAATCACATTTAAAGGTGCAGGAGACTTCCATGACCAGTGTTTCCTCAGATCTGTCCATCCTCAGTCAGATCCTCAGTTTCATGAATCTGTTTGTCTGTCGTTCCTCAGCTGAACCTGTTCCATCACAGTGAACAGTTTCTTATGCTGCGTTTCCACTACATGGAACTGACTCCACTCCACTCTGGTACCAGGTCCTATTCCAGACCGGTTCCACTCTGGTACCAGGTCCTATTCCAGACCAGGTCCACTCTGGTACCAGGTCCTATTCCAGACCCTTTCCACTCTGGTACCAGGTCCTATTCCAGACCGGTTCCACTCTGGTACCAGGTCCTATTCCAGACCAGGTCCACTCTGGTACCAGGTCCTATTCCAGACCGGTTCCACTCTGGTACCAGGTCCTATTCCAGACCCTTTCCATTCCAGATCCTCCCTCTTTCCAGTCCCTGGTCGTCATAGCGATGCGGTGCGTTCCTTCTGTGTGCTCTGCTCACAGTTGCTGATAAACTCACTGGTTGCCTGTTGTCTGGTCAAACTCCTGCTGAATGTTTGCGTCTGAACCTCCTGGACAAACCATGGTGTAGTTTTACAGACTGTCATCATGTGGATTCACCTACTGACAGATTTACTGGAAAAGGGCGGGGCACACACACCACTCTGACCAATCAGAGGTCTGCAGTGTTTACACAGTGTCACCTTTAGGATCTGGTCCCCAGTCCTGGAACCTCAGAGGAGGAGGGACCAAAAAACTAGGACCAGGTACCAGAGTCCAAAAAACTAGGACCAGGTACCAGAGTCCAGGTCCTTTTATGTAATGGAAACACAATAAAGGCTGAGTTGAGTCGAGTCGATACCACATAGTGGAAACGCTGCATTAGTTCCATCCACCACAAACAAACCATGTGTTTCCGTTCAGTCAGGAGGAACTGGGCATCTGAGGAATTTTGTCGCAACGTCCATTGTTGGAAACTGAGGTTTGCGCTGCCGCTGTCAGCACAACCATATGATATTATATGAATGAAACAAACATGACGTGGAAACGGCTGAAACATGGAAACGGCTGAAACACAGAAACGGCTGAAACATGGAAACTGCTGGAGGAATCTGCACAGAGGGAAGGAGCTCCTGCTGTTTCTGATCGTGTCTCTTTCTGCTGCTGCTGTCAGGCAGCTGCATGAACCTCAATTTCCCACAATGCACATCACGACAAAACATTCTTCAGATGTCTAGTTCCTCCTGACTCTGTAAACACATGGTTTTGTTTGTGGTGGATGGAACTAAGAAACTGTTCAGCATAATGCAAGAGATTCAGCTGAGGAATGACAGAAACACTTACAGATTCATGAAACTGAGGATATGACTGAGGATGGACAGATCTGAGGAAACACTGGTCATGGAAGTCTCCCGCACCTTTAAGTTGAAATAAAATTCAGGATATAATCTCTAATATCTGAGAGGGAATATCCTCATTGACCCGATCATGTGACCACGTGTGTTCCTATGCTTTAACCGGACACAGACAGAAAACTGGACACAGACAGAAAACTGGACACAGACAGAAAACTGGACACAGAATGGACAGATGTCTGCGCCTGCACAGACACACTAAGACATGGAAGAGAAACTGAAGCAGACAGCAGAAAGGAGCATTATATACATTATATAGGCTAAATGTCATATAAAAAAATTAATGTTTATTTGCAACATAGGATAGCAAACTAATACATGATCAAAAACAAATGAAGTTTAGCACAAAAACTGTCTCAGAAAGTCTGGGGTCGACAGACACTGATTTAAAAAAGGGTCAGGAGTAGAAACAGGTTGGAACCAGTGGAATATATGGAATGAACTGGATGTTTGGTGTGGCTCACACACACACACACACACACACACACACACACACACACACACACACACAGTTTGTGTTGGATGTTTGGTGTGGCTCACACACACACACACACACACACAGTTTGTGTTGGATGTTTGGTGTGGCTCACACACACACACACACACACACACACACAGTTTGTGTTGGATGTTTGGTGTGGCTCACACACACACACACACACACACAGTTTGTGTTGGATGTTTGGTGTGGCTCACACACACACACACACACACACACACACACACACACACACACACACACACACAGTTTGTGTTGGATGTTTGGTGTGGCTCACACACACACACACACACACACACAGTTTGTGTTGGATGTTTGGTGTGGCTCACACACACACACACACACACACACACACACACACACACACAGTTTGTGTTGGATGTTTGGTGTGGCTCACACACACACACACACACACACACACACACACACACACACACACACACACACACAGGTTCTGTAAGTGTTGGCGTGGTCTTCAGTCAGTCTGGAACACTGCCTGTTTGTTCACCACAAAGACATTTTGAAAATCTCTTCAGTCCTTCACAGTCCTCATTGTGTCGTGCTTTGAGTCGACAAAGGCCACAGATCAGTGTTTCCTTTCTGAGCCGCTGCGTCTCATGTTCAGTGTGTGGATTCTGCCAACACCGACCTGAGATTCATTATGTAACTGAGTCTGTGGACTGTAGACGGCAGGATGACGTCTGCTGGGGTTTGGTGTAGAGCTAAGAAGTACACACACACACACACACACACATACACACACACACACACACACACACAGAAACACACACACGCGCACACACACACAAAAACACACACTTACCCAAAATACCTGCTTCCTTCTCTAGAAAACACACAATGAACCCATTTAGCACGAGAATAGAGTTACACTGAGAGAGAGAGAAAGAGAGTATAATAGAGCGAGGCTGACGGTGGCAGGTTGAACCTGATCTATTCGACGGTAAAAGGATGTGTCTGTTCTGGCAGCAGGTCACAAACACACAAACACACACTGTTTATGATTTCACCTGAAGCTAAAAACAAAAGCAACATGTGCAATGGAATGTGTCGCTCACACTCAGACTCCTCTGTTCAGCAGAACAGCTGTCATCTGTTTATTCTGTCCTTCATTTTCCAAACTGTTCAATCCTCATGGGGGTCTCCAGGTTCTGGATCCGGTCCCACGTGTCTCCAGTTCCTCATGGGGGTCTCCAGGTTCTGGATCCAGTCCCAGGTGTCTCCAGTTCCTCATGGGGGTCTCCAGGTTCTGGATCCGGTCCCACGTATCTCCAGTTCCTCATGGGGGTCTCCAGGTTCTGGATCCAGTCCCAGGTGTGTCCAGTTCCTCATGGGGGTCTCCAGGTTCTGGATCCGGTCCCACGTATCTCCAGTTCCTCATGGGGGTCTCCAGGTTTTGGATCCAGTCCCAGGTGTCTCCAGTTCCGCATGGGGGTCTCCAGGTTTTGGATCCAGTCCCAGGTGTCTCCAGTTCCTCATGGGGGTCTCCAGGTTCTGGATCCGGTCCCCTTTCTGTTCACTAACGCTGGTCTGTTGAACAAACCCTCCATGACATAGACGTGTTCCACCTTCACAGAACCAGAACACACACAGTCTTTGAAGCCACAGGAACCAGAATGAGAACAGGTTGGAGTTTGAACAGACACATTTTCATTGTGGTGCGTTCTCCTCTCAGTCCAGACAGAAGAACCTAAACATGGATGAACACACTTTGATGCCAGAGTGAAAACACAAGCACCTTCACCGTACGTCTGTGTTAAGGACCTGGACTAGACAGTGGACCAGGGCTGTCCAGTCCTGGTCCTCCAGGGTGGGTATCCTGCATGTTTCAGATGTTTCCTCTTCCAGTCCAAACGAGAGTCAGTGTCAGTCTTCTGCAGAGCTGGATGATAGGTTTATCATTTGAATCTCAGGTGTGTTGGAAGAGGGATCCTACTCTAGTCCATGTTGTGTCCCATCGCTGTTCCACCACAGGAGTTCGTTTGTACAGGTTCTCCTCAGCCTTCACAGACCTGATCTGCACCAAACTCACCAGATGAATACAAACATGACCTGACTATCTATTAGGCACAATTTTATGTCTGTATTTAGATGTTGTGAGGTATGCTGGGAGATTTCAGCCTCTCATGCTATCGTACAATGGCACCACAGGTACAATGCAGCTAATGCAGCTGGTGTGTATACTGCCGTGTTTCCTCTACGTGGTATCGACTCCACTCAACTCAGCCTTGTTGCATTTCCATTACATAAAAGGACCTGGAATCTGGTACCTGGAACTAGTTTGTTGGAATCTGGTCCTAGTTTTTTGGTCTCTCCTCCGCTGAGGTTCCAGGACTGGGGACCAGATCCTAAAGGTGACACTGTGTAAACACTGCAGAGCTCTGATTGGTCAGAGTGGTGTGTGTGCCCCGCCCTCTCACATAAAACAGATGCAGAAGTTTCCAGTAAATCTGTCAGTGGGTGAATCCACATGATGACAGTAAACTGTAAAACTACACCAGTCAGTCTGTGGTGGTCGATGTAAACATTCAGCAGGAGTTTGACCAGACAACAGGCAACCAGTGAGTTTATCAGCAACTGTGAGCAGAGCACACAGAAGGAACGCACCGCATCGCTATGACGACCAGGGACTGGAAAGAGGGAGGATCTGGAATGGAAAGGGTCTGGAATAGGACCTGGTACCAGAGTGGAAAGGGTCTGGAATAGGACCTGGTACCAGAGTGGAAAGGGTCTGGAATAGGACCTGGTACCAGAGTGGAAAGGGTCTGGAATAGGACCTGGTGTCATATCAGTACTTGGACTCTTGTATGTTTAGTCTGTCTTGTGTGTCATTTCCTGTTTTATTTTGTTAATCCTCCTCTTGTGTCATGTCTGCTGTCTTTGCTTCCTCTCCCTGATTGTTTCACCTGTGTTGATTACCTGTCTCCGCCCTGATCTGTTCCACCTGTGTCTCATTGTCTTCCCTCCCTTCTGTGTATATAAGCCCTGTGTTTTCCCCTGTCCTGTGCCAGTTCGTATTCCTTCCTAGTGTTGTGATACCTACCAGCGATTCTCTGAACCTGTTCGTCTGCCTGTCTGTTCGTTCCTGACCCGGTTTGTTTCCTCGTTTCCTGAGCCTGCCTGATCCCCTCCTGATACTTCTGCCTGATTCTGCCTCACTGGTTTTGACCTTTTGCCTGGACTCATGGTTAGTACTGTGCCTTTCCCCCATGTACCGTTGCCTGTTTTTTGGACTTCCCGTGTATGACCTGGTCTGTCCCCTGACACTTCTCTGCTTGTTTCTAGTCGGGTTCCCCTCGTGTGCTCCCGACCCGGGCAGAGAGCTCCCTTTACTGGATTCGGACGTCGTGACGAATCCACACAGACTAACCAGCGAGGATTCATTCAAAAAGCCTTTTTGTGAACTGTTTTTCCTGTCCGTGTTTAATAAACACTCATTAACTGTATTCCTGTCTGTGGGTTGTGCATTTGGGTCCAAGTCTTGTGTCTCTGGTTCTAACAGTACGAACTGGCCAAGCATGGACCCAGCCAACCTAGACCAGGTCAGGGAGGCCCTTTGCTCTCAGGGGCAACGGTTAGGGGGGCATGAGCAAGTACTACACTCGCTTATGGACAAAATGAACCAATTATCTGTTCAGATGTCCCAAATTTCCAACACCCGGGCCCCTGAGCCTATTCAACCTGTCGAACCAGTGGCTTCGGCTTCATCGATTCATTCCGCCGATGAACCTAACATTCCACCGCCTAATAAGTACGCTGGTGACCCTGAGACCTGTAGAAATTTTTTCACCCAGCTTCAGTTGATTTTTGAGGCTCAGCCTCGCCGTTTCTCCGGTGACGCAGCTAAGATTGCTTATGTTGCTAGCTTATTGGAAGGCCCCCCTTTAAGCTATTTCAATGCCCTGTTTGAGAGTGATTCTCTGGCTACACACTCTTTTGATAGCTTATGCTCCGAATTAAAACGTGTGTACGATCACCCAGTTCGGGGCCAGCAGGCGGGCCAACAGCTTATGAGACTTAAACAAGGAAGTATGTCTATCAGGCAATATGTGTGTCGGTTCCGGTCTCTGGCTGTCGAGGCAGGGTGGAAGGAACTATCATTAATCAGTGCTTTTCAGTCGGGCCTTAATCACACCATCGGCCGGGAAATGGCTCTCCGGCAGGAGCTGAGGACGCTGGAGGAGGTCATTGCTGCGGCCATCCATACCTCGGATCAGATGTCGGTTTGGCAGGCGGAACCAGCAGAGGAGCGACTGGCTGCCAGCTCAACCTCTCCCCAACTCCCTCTACCAGCTGCCGAGGCAGGTGACGGCGCTAGAGGGGAGGCCAGGCAGTTAGGTCGTACCCGGCTCTCGGCGGAAGAACATCAGCGCCGGCTGGCGGCGGGTCTCTGTCTCTACTGTGGACAGGAGGGTCATCGTGTGAATACCTGTCCCAATAAGAGAGGTTCTGCTCAACGTGAGGATAAGCTGTCGGACTGTGTGTATGTCTAGCCTGTCCCGTCAGCTTCCCCTGGTCTGCCTCTGCTCTGAATCTCTGTCTCTACAGCATCCGGTACTGATAGACTCCGGTTCAGATGCCAACCTGATGGACAATCAACTCGCCCTTAAGCTGGGACTCTCCCTGTCTTCTCTCGAGCGACCACTAGAGGCACGTGCATTGGATGACCATATCATCTGCAGGATCACCCATCAGACCCAACCTTTCACCTGTGTTGATTACCTGTCTCCGCCCTGATTTGTTCCACCTGTGTCTCATTGTCTTCCCTCCCTTCTGTGTATTTAAGCCCTGTGTTTTCCCCTGTCCTGTGCCAGTTCGTATTCCTTCCTAGTGTTGTGATACCTACCAGCGATTCTCTGAACCTGTTCGTCTGCCTGTCTGTTCGTTCCTGACCCGGTTTGTTTCCTCGTTTCCTGAGCCTGCCTGATCCCCTCCTGATACCTCTGCCTGATTCTGCCTCACTGGTTTTGACCTTTTGCCTGGACTCATGGTTAGTACTGTGCCTTTCCCCCATGTACCGTTGCCTGTTTTTTGGACTTCCCGTGTATGACCTGGTCTGTCCCCTGACACTTCTCTGCTTGTTTCTAGTCGGGTTCCCCTCGTGTGTTCCCGACCCGGGCAGAGAGCTCCCTTTACTGGATTCGGACGTCGTGACGAATCCACACAGACTAACCAGCGAGGATTCATTCAAAAAGCCTTTTTGTGAACTGTTTTTCCTGTCCGTGTTTAATAAACACTCATTAACTGTATTCCTGTCTGTGGGTTGTGCATTTGGGTCCAAGTCTTGTGTCTCTGGTTCTAACACCTGGTACCAGAGTGGAAAGGGTCTGGAATAGGACCTGGTACCAGAGTGGAAAGGGTCTGGAATAGGACCTAGTACCAGAGTGGAAAGGGTCTGGAATAGGACCTAGTACCAGAGTGGAAAGGGTCTGGAATAGGACCTGGTACCAGAGTGGAAAGGGTCTGGAATAGGACCTGGTACCAGAGTGGAAAGGGTCTGGAATAGGACCTGGTACCAGAGCGGAGTCGAGCTGGTTCCACGTAGTGGAAACGCGGCATAAAACATGCAGGAAACCAGCCCACCAGGACTGGACTGCCCTGCAGTAGATGTACACGTCACCAGCCCCTTTTCCACAGCACGTCTGTTCCAGGAATATTCCACCTTTATTCCAGAATGATGTCGGTGTAAATCAGGATTGTCCAGTCCTGGTCCTCCAGGGCCAGTATCCTGCATGTTTCAGATGTTTCCTCTTCCAGTCCACCATCAGCGTCAGTCTTCTGCAGAGCTGGATCGTAGGTTTATCATTTGAATCAGGTGTGTTGGAAGAGGGAAACATCTAGAACATGCAGGGTACCGGCCCTCCAGGACCAGGACTGGACAGCCCTGGTGTCAATGAGATGGTGGATCATGTGGTTCCACCTCTGGAACTCCTCTGGAGGTTTAGGGTTAGGAACAGAGCCCTGATGAAGGTGGAACCAGGATTCAGGAACGTTGTGGAAAAGGAACACCTCTGGTTCCAGCCAAGGGGGGACGTTTGGAGGACGGACTGATGACGTGTGTGACAGACCTGTCTGAACCTCCTGGACCGACCACAGTGTGGTTCTGTGGGCCGTCCTCATGGATTCCCCACTGCTCTGTTCATCTTCCCTGTGCATTAATCATCATGTGCCTGCTCTGCCTGGAGCTGCCGTACAACCACAGAAAACATGTGCTGGTGCAGCAGCTTCTACAGACGGGAACACAGTGGACTATTCACCAGAACTGAAGACTTCAGCTGAGCCAAAACCAGATCTGAAAACCTCAGATCTGATGGAAAACCACTGTGTTCACATTCATGTGGAACTTTAACAGATTACTTAAGAGTTGTTAATTTACTTTGATGATTAAACATTAAATGGTTTTAGGTTTTTAAAGCAACACAACAGACTTTTTCATCCTTCAAACTCGATTTTCCAGCTCATTTTGGTTTTAAAACATCTCAGTAGGTTCGGTTCCACTTTGGTCATCACTCCAGAGCGTCTCTTATACAACTTCTGGGTTCAGGTCTGGACCCCGACACAAAAACAACTACCACATTTGACTGGTTTACAGCATACATCACTGATACGTAGGGATGGGAATCAATAAGAATTTAGCAATTCTGATTCTATTATCAGTTTTGCTTATCGATCTGATTCCTTATCGATTCTCATTGGATGAAGGAATAAAAGAGTACAAACCGGTGTGTTTGCATGAACTGTCTGTTATATTTCCATCTGCACTGAGAATAGAACATATACAGTATGTGGACAGATTATGGGGGTGGGCTGCAGTGAAAGTGAAACTGAACACACTTTACTAATTCCTCTATTTCTACATTTCTGCTCCCTGCCTTAGTGTAGGTCTGCACTCTGCTTCTCTAGTCGTCAGTTCATTCTTCAGTTTACATGGGTGTGGTGTTTTCTCAGCCTTTTTGGCTTCTGTCTCTCCCATGCACATGTTTGATGTTGTTATTCACATGTTGTTATTCTTTTGTCTTTACATGTATGTTGTTGTTGTTTTTTTTTTGTTTCTTTTATATTTTAAATCAACATTGTATAAAACTGTTATGCGCTGAAATTAAAAAAGACATTGATTTACAAAATTTGGTGATACATTTGCTTTTAGTGTTTATGAAAAGTGGATGCATCTGCATTCATATTAACACACTGGAATATTGACAATATAATAGTTGATGGTATATGTTGTATGTTAGTACTTTATTGTGTCTAGATATGATCAGCTGAATATCCCATCACCACCTACCAAGGTTCTAATAGTTTTGGATTTTTCATTCTATACTGAACAAAAATATAAATGCACCACTTTTGTTTTTGCTCCCATTTTTCATGAGCTGAACTCAAAGATCTAAAACTTTTTCTGTGTACACACAAGGTTTATTTCTCTCAAATATTGTTCACAAATCTGTCTAAATTTGTGTTAGTGAACACTTGTTCTTTGCTGAGATAATCCATCCACCTCACAGCTGTGGCAGATCAAGATGCTGATTAGACAGCAGGATTTTTGCACAGGTGTGCCTTAGGCTGGCCACAATAAAAGGCCACTCCAAAATGTGCAGTTTTATCACACAGCACAATACCACAGATGTCACAAGTTTTGAGGGAATATGCACTGGTCATGTGACTTCAGGAATCTGCACCAGAGCTTCTGCCTGTGAATTGAATGTTCATTTCTCTACCATCAGCCATCTCCAAAGCTGTTTCAGAGAATTCATGAAGAAGACTGTGTGAGGAAAATGGTGGTCACACCAAATACTGACTGGTTTTCTGACCCCCCTGGACCACCCAATACAGTAAAAGTGCACATTTTAGAGTGGCCTTTTATTGTGGCCAGCCTAAGTCACACCTGTGCAATAATCCTGCTGTCTAATCAGCATCTGGATCTGCCACACCTGTGAGGTGGATGGATTATCTCAGCAAAGGACAAAGGAGAAGTGCTCACTAACACAGATTTAGACAAATTTATGAACAATATTTGAGAGAAATAGGCCTTTTGTGTACATAGAAAAAGTTTTAGATCTTTGAGTTCAGCTCATGAAAAATGGAAGCAAAAACAAAAGTGGTGCGTTTATATTTCTGTTCAGTGTAGTTTAGTTTGATTGAGGTTTGACTTTTTCTCTAATTCAGTTTGTTTTAATTTGTTTTTAGAGCAGGTTTGATAGTTTTCTCTTTTTCTAAATGCTTAGTTTCAGTTTAGTTGTAGTTTAGTTTTAGTTTAGTTTTAGCTTAGTTTAGTTTTAGTTTAGTTGTAGTTCAGCTGTAGTTTAGCTGTAGTTTAGCTGTAGTTCAGTTGTAGTTTAGCTGTAGTTCAGTTGTAGTTTAGCTGTAGTTCAGTTGTAGTTTAGTTGTAGTTCAGTTGTAGTTTAGCTGTAGTTCAGTTGTAGTTCAGTTGTAGTTCAGTTGTAGTTTAGTTTTAGTTCAGTTGTAGTTCAGTTGTAGTTCAGTTGTAGTTTTAGTTTAGTTGTAGTTCAGTTGTAGTTTAGTTGTAGTTTAGTTTTAGTTTAGTTGTAGTTCAGTTGTAGTTCAGTTGTAGTTCAGTTGTAGTTTAGTTTTAGTTTTAGTTCAGTTGTAGTTCAGTTGTAGTTCAGTTGTAGTTTAGTTGTAGTTCAGTTGTAGTTCAGTTGTAGTTTAGTTGTAGTTCAGTTTTAGTTCAGTTGTAGTTCAGTTGTAGTTTAGTTGTAGTTCAGTTGTAGTTTAGTTGTAGTTTAGTTGTAGTTCAGTTGTAGTTCAGTTGTAGTTCAGTTGTAGTTTAGTTTTAGTTCAGTTGTAGTTCAGTTGTAGTTCAGTTGTAGTTTTAGTTTAGTTGTAGTTCAGTTGTAGTTTAGTTGTAGTTTAGTTTTAGTTTAGTTGTAGTTCCGTTGTAGTTCAGTTGTAGTTCAGTTGTAGTTCAGTTGTAGTTTAGTTGTAGTTCAGTTGTAGTTTAGTTGTAGTTCAGTTGTAGTTCAGTTGTAGTTCAGTTGTAGTTTAGTTTTAGTTCAGTTTTAGTTCAGTTGTAGTTCAGTTGTAGTTTAGTTGTAGTTTAGTTTTAGTTCAGTTGTAGTTCAGTTGTAGTTTAGTTGTAGTTCAGTTGTAGTTCAGTTGTAGTTCAGTTGTAGTTTAGTTGTAGTTCAGTTGTAGTTCAGTTGTAGTTTAGTTGTAGTTCAGTTGTAGTTCAGTTGTAGTTCAGTTGTAGTTTTAGTTTAGTTGTAGTTCAGTTGTAGTTTAGTTGTAGTTTAGTTTTAGTTTAGTTGTAGTTCCGTTGTAGTTCAGTTGTAGTTCAGTTGTAGTTTAGTTTTAGTTTTAGTTCAGTTGTAGTTCAGTTGTAGTTCAGTTGTAGTTCAGTTGTAGTTCAGTTGTAGTTCAGTTGTAGTTCAGTTGTAGTTTAGTTTTAGTTCAGTTTTAGTTCAGTTGTAGTTCAGTTGTAGTTTAGTTGTAGTTTAGTTTTAGTTCAGTTGTAGTTCAGTTGTAGTTCAGTTGTAGTTCAGTTGTAGTTCAGTTGTAGTTCAGTTGTAGTTCAGTTGTAGTTTAGTTGTAGTTCAGTTGTAGTTTAGTTGTAGTTCAGTTGTAGTTTAGTTCAGTTGTAGTTCAGTTGTAGTTCAGTTGTAGTTCAGTGGTCTCTTTTCTCTTCTTCTCTGTGCTCCTATTCAAATCAATCCCAGACAGGACTCTGCTGCTTTAGTCTCCATGTTTCCAGGTAGAGTGGGGACCAGAAGACGACTGGAAACCACAGTGAACACAAGTGACGGAGCAAAAAGTGTCGTATGGAGACAGCACAGAAAACTGAGAGAGACAAAGAAATCCATTTAACATCAATCTGACATTGACAAAGACCAAAACCAAGGGAATTTGATCCAGAATTTGTATCTGTTTTAGTTAGTTTAGTAAACACACAATACAGTTTCAGTCAGTTATGGTTTTATTCTTTTAATTATAGTTTTTTTTTTTTATTTCAGTTAACGAAAATGTTTTTTCAATTCTAGTTTTGGTCATTTCGTTAGTTTTCATTAACGATAAGAACCTTGCCACCTACAGACTTGCTACATTAATGTAAAGACATGGATGACCCTGAGGCTCCGCCCACTGTATGACGGAGCATAAACACTCCCATAAATGTACCTGTTGTAGGGTGAGTTCAGGTGTGAACACCAGGAGGTGGTGAAGGAACCCACTCAGGCTGAAGCGGCTTGGATAAGACGTCCGTCACTCATCTGATCTGTTCTGAAACTTCCACACTTACATAATGTCCTTGTGTAATTACAGTCTATTTGTAGGTACAGTGTCAGGAATGGAATGAGGGTTTTGTACTGACGATAATCCTGGAGTGAGTGCTCGCCAAAATGGCTTTGAAAACAATGCAGCGTTGCAGGTCCAAGTGCCAAAGTATTCAGCGCTGAAGTTCTTCAGTGGTTCAACACAGCTCCTGTTCTGTGTCCAAGTCGAATCAGTTTAAGAACAGACCAAAGATACTCCTGAATTCATTTAGAGTAGACGAATAACATCTAACAGAAACCTACTGATCCAAAGACTGTAAATGCAGACAAACAACACTATTTGATTTGATTGATTGATTGATTTATTTCAAACATGCAAAGAAACAAAATAAAACAAAACGAAGCAAATTGAGACAAAAACAAAAGAACATTTAAATGAACAGAATCTATCTTCAGCACATACAAGTCTGAATTCTGCAAAAGGAAAAGAAGAATAAACTGATTTAATCCAACTCCTCAGTGCTTTTACACCTTTATCACTAACTGAATACAACAGTCAAACACTATTTTCCTAATTTTAGCATCGAACCACAACTAATCCATCCTGCAGTAACTGAATTCCACACACCAGTCTGTTCATGTCAGCGCAGTCGTACAAACAGACTCAACAGTTCAACAGTTTAATTCAATAATTCCAGCAGATTTATCAGTTCAACATCATCCAGAAACAAACAGGACTCAGTGTCTTTATTAAATACTGGACCTCACAACAGTCAATTCTTTCGATCTTTTTTTAAACTGCATTCTTACTATATATTAGTTTTATCTGCACACACAGTTTTCCTCCACAGATGGTCCTACAGAACCTTTTGAACCTAGTGCGTACTTTCTGAATCTGTACTTTAAATGTTCCCTGTAAACCATAGCCTCCCTGTCCATCACAAAAACACTATCACCAACAGGCTATTATTAAACAGCTGATAGCGATCCAAGTAAAAGCACCGGTATGAGGGGATGACAGTTCTTTTTATTTGTCTTTGTTATTTTCTTTGATCACAATCCAAAGTGTTTTCTAATCGACAGACACCTTATTGCATCTTCTATTTAAAGTGGGAGCTCAGTTTTCTTCTGCTCCACTGATTCGACTGTGACTTGGACTGTTTTGGACGTTATCGTACAGTCAGACTGTTAGAGACCACACAGTAAGACCACCAGGAGACGAGTGGGGGGTTTATTCACCCCAAATTATTCAAATGATCATTTTAACAATTAAGTATATAAAAGAGGTCAACAGATTTATTTATTTATTTATTTATTTTCTTTCCTTAAATGTACCAGAATGCACTGTCTTGACTGCCTTGTTATGTGTGTTTTGTTTGTATTACCTTTTTTTTTTTTTCCATGGGTTCTGTTTGTTCATTATGTCTGGTGTCAATCTCTGTATTATGAACACATTAACACATTAAAGGTGGGGCTACGAGATCTTAGAAAAACAGTTTGAGCAGCTACATGTTGAAAATACTCCATTCAGAAGTCCAAATCCAGTTGAGTTTGATAGACATATCACTGTTCAGTCGTTTCCAGTGGGCGCTCAAAATGATTGGATGGTGTTTTTTCAGTCCTGTCCGTTCCACAGGTGACCACATTTATTTTTTATTTTTGTGTCAGAGCATTTAATTAACTGGCTGTAATCGGGGTGTGAAGGGGATTTTAAGGAATATAGTAAAAAATGCTGCAGGAAAACATCTCGCACCCCACCTTTAATTGAAATAGTAAATGTTATATTTGTTAAATGAGAAGTTCTATAAATGTTGAAAAGTTCTATAAATAAAGTTTAAAAAAAAGAAAAATGTGACCCCTTTAACAGATTAAAGATCCTGAAAATTCCAAACAGGCACAACAGCAGAAGTATTTTTTACAGCGTGATTGGGAATATGACTATTTTATTTGTCCTTCAACAGTAGAAACAGGATCTAGTTCTCCTCTGTTGTAAACTGAACTGTGTTTGCAGGAGGTCAATTATTAGTGTGTGTGTTTTCAAACATACCAAACACAGAGTATATGTTATAGTTTGTGTAGTCAGATTACACCCTGTTACTGTACAAAACACAACCGTTCCAAACCAGTCCTTCCACTGGTTCTGCTGGATTTCTCTGCCTTCAGCGCTGACTGCTCTTCACTCCACGTGTTGAAACCACAGTCTTTGTCCCTCTCAGCTCAGCATTATCCACCTGTCACTCCTCTGGATGTCCTGTTGACGTCCAGCCCCTGTCTGTCTGTTATCTTTAGCCTTCCTTCTGTTTTTTCAGAGGTGACTAACTGGTTTCTACTGCTCATAAATGCACATACAGTTGTTTCCATTATCAGAGGGACTCAAACATTAGTGACTTCTTCCCCACACAGTCTGGACCTGTGACTCCTCCCACTCATGTGACCGTGGACACACACCTGCCAGCAGGACACTAATGGACCTGAGAAGACCTTTGGACAAATGTTCTGTGACAGATCCAGCCTCTAATAAACTTATTCAACGTCATCTCCAGATGATGACTGACAGGTGTATGACTGATCTGTCCTACTGACAGTGATGTTCAGCACCGCCCACTTTTTGACTGACATGTAATAGACGGGTTCTTCTAACAGATGTCGGTGTTTCAGATGTGATGTGAGGAAAAGATTAAAAACTGGAGCCACCGGTCTGACTGACTGTCTGTTAAACTTCATACTGCACCACCACAGTGAACTGTGCATCAGGTGTTTTTAAGTTGAACTGGACTTCAACTTTTATTATTTAACCCATAAACACCCAACACCCACCAGTGAACTAAATCATTTACTGATTCAAAAAGGTAGATCACTGGTGATCCACTAATACATGTCAATAATTAGTGTCAAATACAGTTCTGCAGCTTTTCATGGTCATCAGATATGACCATATTTGGAAGTTCACAGGCTCCATAGGTACCGTGGAAACACCGTCATCTTCTACAGCATTGATTCACCAGTAAAACCCATATATATATATATATATATACATATATATATATATATATATATATATATATATATATATATATATATATATATATATATATATATATACACAGTACAGGCCAAAAGTTTGGACACACCTTCTCATTCTTTGCATTTTCTTTATTTTCATGACTATTTTCATTGTAGATTCTCACTGAAGGCATCAAAACTATGAATGAACACATGTGGAATTATGTACTTAACAAAAAAGTGTGAAATAACTGAAAACATCTCTTATATTCTAGTTTCTTCAAAGTAGCCACCCTTAGCTCTGATGACTGCCTTGCACACTCTTGGCATTCTCTTGATGAGCTTCCAGAGGTAGTCACCTGAAATGGTTTCCACTTCATAGCTGTGCCTTGTCAGGGTTACTTAGTGGAATTTCTTGCCTTATTGATGGGGTTGGGACCATCAGTTGTGTTGTGCAGAAGTCAGGTTGATGCACAGCTGACAGCCCTATTGGACAACTGTTAGAATGCATATTATGGCGAGAACCAATCAGCTAAGTAAAGACAAACGAGTGGCCATCATTACTTTAAGAAATGAAGGTCAGTCAGTCTAGAAAATTTCAAAAACTTTGAATGTGTCCCCAAGTGCAGTCGCAAAAACCATCAAGCGCTCCAACCAAACTGGCTCACATGAGGACCGCCCCAGGAAAGGAAGACCAAGAGTCACCTCTGATGCTGAAGATAAGTTCATCTGAGTCACCAGCCTCAGAAATCGCAAATTAACAGCAGCTCAGATTAGAGACCAGATGAATACCACACAGAGCTCTAGCAGCAGACACATCTCTACAACAACTGTTAAGAGGAGACTGCGTGAATCAGGCCTTCATGGTCAAACAGCTGCTAGGAAACCACTGCTCAGGAGAGGCAACAAACACAAGAGATTTATTTGGGCCAAGAAACCCAAGGAATGGACATTAGACCAGTGGAAATCTGTGCTTTGGTCTGATGAGTCCAAATTTCAGATCTTTGGATCCAACCGCCGTGTCTTTGTGCGACGCAGAAAAGGTGAACGGATGGATGCTACATGCCTGGTTCCCACCGTGAAGCATGGAGGGGGAGGTGTGATGGTGTGGGGGTGCTTTGCTGGTGACGCTGTTGGGGATTTATTCAAGATTGAAGGCAACCTGAATCAGCATGGCTACCACAGCATCCTGAAGTGACATGCCATTCCATCCGGTCTGCATTTAGTTGGACCATCATTTATGTTTCAACAGGACAATGACCCCAAACACACCTCCAGGCTGTGTGAGGGATATCTGACCAAGAAGGAGAGTGATGGAGTGCTGCGCCAGATGACCTGGCCTCCACAGTCACCGGACCTGAACCCAGTCGAGATGGTTTGGGGTGAGCTGGACCGCAGAGTGAAGGCAAAAGGGCCAACAAGTGCTAAGCATCTGTGGGAACTTCTTCAAGACTGTTAGGAAACCATTTCAGGTGACTACCTCTGGAAGCTCATCAAGAGAATGGCAAGAGTGTGCAAAGCAGTCATCAGAGCTAAGGGTGGATACTTTGAAGAAACTAGAATATAAGAGATGTTTTCAGTTATTTCACACTTTTTTGTTAAGTACATAATTCCACATGTGTTCATTCATAGTTTTGATGCCTTCAGTGAGAATCTACAATGAAAATAGTCATGAAAATAAAGAAAATGCAAAGAATGAGAAGGTGTGTCCAAACTTTTGGTCTGTACTGTACATATATATATATATATATATATATATATATATATATATATGTATATATATATATATATATGTATATATATAAATATATATATATATATATATATATATATATATATATATATATACATACACATATATATATATATATATATATATATATATATATATATATATATATATATATATATATCTCCTCATGTGTTCCTCCATGTGTCCTCCACAGGCTGAATGTATGGCTGTAGGTCGTTAGCCTTACAGTCTGGTCCTCCTCTTCGTTAGTTGACAGGTTCCCTTCCGTCCAGGGGGACGTCTTTCTTAAAGGTCCTCCCAGCTGGTACAGACGTATGTAAATGCAGTCCCCTGTTCAGTCAGTCTGAGCTCATTTTCATATTCAAATACAGACTCATGAGGTCAAACAGAAGCAGTTCCACCTCACCTGTTAAATCAATATTAGACTGCAGGTTCAGCTGAACTTCTTGCGGATGTTTGTGAGTACTGACAGCCTTCGTACTCTGACATGTGACTGCCCTGTCCTGGTCTTCTTCTGGATTTGTCTGCGTCCTTTATGAACTGAAGCACACATTTATGATGTGACTGCTGTGACCCTTTGAACTCCATTACCACAGAAGCGGATTTAGGACAGAGTACATCTGATCCATTCTCCTTTTATCTATTAATTCTGTCCTATTTCTCAGGAGAACAGCGGAGAAAAGGATGAATCTGTCTCAGTCTGTTTCATATCTGTTCTGTGACTGTGGGCGCACGTGAAGGAAGAATCTACTCCTAAATGTACACAAATAAACCCCTAATGGAACAGAGTTTTCCACTTCAGAGTTCAGGAAGGCATTTATCTGGAACGGTCTGTGAACTCTAGATTTATTTATTCATTATTAGTGCAAACAGAATGTCTTTGGAAAGCGATAAAACACTTCAAAAATCTACATCTGACCCAGTGTATTTGACTCATTTCTGTTCCAAATATCTGATCCCACTGAAAATCCGACAGAATCAGCTCCAGAGGAACTGTACACTGAGACAGAAGAACTGATTTACAGACAACAGATCTGCAACATCTGAGTTACACTGATCTGAACAACAGCATTTACACTGGGTCCACTGGAAGAGCGTTTTTGCTTGAATTAAGAAAAAAAAAAAATCTTGAAAAAAGCCAAAAAAATCTTGAATTAAGCAAAAAATCTGCCAATGGAACAAGTCTAAATGATCTTGGTTTATTAGATTTGACCTTTTCTAGGCTAACCTCAGTGTGTTATTGGAGGAAACAGACTTCATTACGTGACACTCATGCATGGTTGGCCCAAACCTTTGTTCAGCTCAGTCAGAGCAGAAGTGAGTGTAACTGCTGGTCCTTCTGACTCACACTGTAATGCACTCTCCATGTCTGTCTGCGCCCACAGAGAAACAACGGGCTGAGCGTTCATGTGCTGTCGCTGCACCAACACTGTGGAACTGACCGCCTCCTGACTGACCTGTGTGTGTGTGTGTGTGTGTGTGTGTGTGTGTGTGTGTGTTTTGTGGACAGAGGGAAGCATGTCCGTCCTACTGGACTGGGGTTACAGCTGGAATGTAACACACACTACCACACCAACAGAGACAGAGTGTGTGTGTGTGTGTGTGTGTGTGTGTGTGTGGGGGGGGGGGGGGTTACATTTCACACATCATGTGATCAGGACAGATAGTATCAAAGATGAAAGGATCAGGTGTGTGTTTCCCCAACTGTTGGAACTGACTGATCTGTTTGTCCTGTTTGGACTGTATGGAGCTGGAACATCCTCTGTGTAAATGACACTGCAGCCATATGAAAGCAGATGAGTCCGACTAACGACAGCTGACTAATGACAGCTGATCAGTAACAGCTGATCAGTAACAGCTGATCAGTAACAGGTGACTGTGGGTCCATTCAACAGCTCAGACCCACACACAGGTACGATACTGCATACATATAATGATGTAGGAAGAAGGAGGAAAACAGCTCAGTACAGAGAGAATTCTGTGGTTTGGTTCAAAAGAATGAGTGGATGGAAGAGTTCTACTGTTAATAACTTAGAAAGGAAAGCCGGATGTGGATGAGCTGCCTTCAAAATAAAAGTAATATTGTAAATAAAGTACTTTAGAATAGATAGAACTTTATTAATCGAGTCAGGGTCCAGCAGAACAATACCATATGGACAAAACAGGAACAGCACATATTAAATAAATAAATAAATAACTAAATAAATAACTAAATAAATAAATAAATATATATATATATATATATATATATATATATATATATATATATATATATATATATATATATATGAGAAAATCAGGATGGAAAAATCAAATAAAAATAATGATAACAATAATCTTAGTGAACAGAAAAGAAGAAATACTAATAGTGATAAAGTAATAATAACTATGTCTATTACTAATAGTAGTAATATTAATAATAATAACAACAACAATAATAATAAAGTAAGTAATACTAATAATCATAATAACAGCAACACTAATAATAATAATAATAATAATAATAAGAATAAGAATAAGAATAATAATAACTATTGTTATTATTATTAGTAGCAGTAGTAGTAACAGTAATAATAATCATGATGATAGCAATACTAATTAGCAAAAAGAATTAGCAATAAAGATTAATAACCAGCAATAATAAACAATAAAAACTCATATTTTACTATGAAATTTTAAACGCACATGTACAGTAAGAATTTCATTTATTAATTTCATATTTCTGTTCAGTTTTAGAGTAATGAAAATATGCTGGGAGAAATAAAAGTATAATGTGTTAAATTAATAAGAAGCATCAAGTATCTGATCATACAACAGAAGTGTGTTTTTCTTTTATTTTTTTTTATTATTGAACAATGAACAACTGAACAGTATATGTATACAGAATAATATTACATCAAAGTAAAATTAAAAAAAAATAATAGTCACACTTCCTAAAAATATTTAGCATTTCCAATATATAGATACAAATGTATGTAAAAAAAAAAAAAAATTAAGTAAATAAATAAATAAAATAAAAAAGCTCAAGGCATAAAAATAGAAATTATATAAATTAAATAAGATAGTATACTTAACATAGTCTTTTTTTTAATTTTACTTGCTTTGGAGTTTATAATGTTCTTCAAATCAAATAAATAATTGGGGAAAAGTGCTTTAAAAACAGTCATGTTCAGATGCTGGTGTGTAAATGTAGTGCAAACAGAAGTGTGTTTGTGGAGTTTCAACTGTTTTTCCTGCTGACGAGTGTGTTTTCATCTGTTTAATCCACTGACTGTTCTCTGGGCTTTTATTTTGAAAGTCCAGACTAATAGTGTGTTAATACCTGATGAAGGCTGACACACAAAGAGGAGGGGGAGGGGCGGGGGAGGGCAGGGGGAGGAGCCTGCCGGTGGAAACCAATGACACGACAGGTAGCAACAGGTGAGGAGCACGCACGCGCACACACACAGGTCCACGTCCACGCGCAGTGTGATGATCAGAAGCAGAGTGTGTTTGTGCCGAACAGACTCCTGGGAAATCCACATCCTGTCTGACAGGACACGGAACTACACCAGGACCGAGACCGGGACCAGGACCGGGACCAGGACCGGGAACAGGACCGGGAACAGGACTAGGACCAGGACACAGGAAGAAACGGTCCGGGGTTATCCACAGAACAGATCCACTAAGGACCCGGATCAACCGGAGATCCACGGAGCGCGAGACTGAGCCGACTTTAACACACACACACACACACACACACACACACACACACACACACACACACACACACACACACACACACACACAGTGGGTCTGTGGGTCTAACTCTGCTGCTGGTCCACTTCAGACCCAGGTCAGTTTGGACTCGCTTCCTGTGGAACAGACCCACATAGTCCAGTAGACCCGGACCAGGGGACCCGGACCCAGTTGATCCTGGACCAGTTTATCCCGGACCCAGTTAACCCCGGACACACTAATCCCGGACCAGGTAACCTGGACCAGTTTATCCCGGACCCAGTTTATCCGAACGCAGTGTACCCCGGACCACTTAACCCCGGGCTAGTTATTCCCGGACTAGTTGATCTGGACCCAGTTTGTCCCGGACTAGTTTATCCCGGACCACTTGATCTTGGACCAGTTAACCCCGGACCCAGTTAACCCCGGACACACTAATCCCGGACCAGGTAACCTGGACCAGTTTATCCCGGACCCAGTTTATCCGAACGCAGTGTACCCCGGACCACTTAACCCCGGGCTAGTTAATCCCGGACTAGTTGATCTGGACCCAGTTTGTCCCGGACCAGTTTATCCCGGACCACTTGATCTTGGACTAGTTAACCCCGGACCCAGGTAACTCCAGACCCAGCTGACCCGGACCCAGTGTCCCCCATGATCAGCTCGGAGGGCCTGAGGCCGGCCTCCAACGGGCGGAAGCCGCTGGGGAAGCTGGCCTCCCGGCTGGAGGAGGTGAAGAGCCCCTGGAGGCAGGTGTCCACCCTGGAGCTGAGCCACAGTGAGGCGGCCCGCCTGGCCACGGACGCGCTCCTGGAGCACGGGGAGAAGGAGTACCGGAGGGTCCTGGCGGAGGAACGGGAGCTCAGCTTCCTGTCCCCCCTGGAGATCCGCTACATCAGCCAGCACGGAGCCAAGAGCGGAGAGGCGGACGGGAACGGAACCGGAGCCGCCGAGCGGGACTTCGGGGACGGGGACGCCGTGTCCGAGCTGACCTCCGGGACCTACTTCCCCATGATGTCCGACGAGGAGCCGCCCATGCTGGAGCTGGGCTGGCCTGAGGCCCCGGTCAGGTACGGACCGTCCGAGACCCAGATCTACTTCCAGAGGGACAAGAGCCACAACGTCAAAGACCTGATCCGGTCCCTCATCAACAAGGCCAAGAAGGTACGGGTCCAGGTCCACGGGGGTCTGTGACGTCACACACCTGTCTGTCTGTCTGTCTGTTTCTTTATTTATATTTTAAGAATACTTGCAATAAAACCAACAACACAAGAATTATAGAAAAAAAGAAAGAAAACCATTCGAAAAGGAGCAGGATGAAGTTGAATTTACACCCCCCACCCTACACATATTAAAAACAGAAATAAACTCTGTCCATTTCAGAACAATAATACACATATTAAAAACAGAAATAAACTCTGTCCATTTCAGAACAATAATACACATATTAAAAACAGAAATAAACTCTGTCCATTTCAGAACAATAATACACATATTAAAACAGAAATAAACTCTGTCCATTTCAGAACAATAATACACATATTAAAAACAGAAATAAACTCTGTCCATTTCAGAACAATAATACACATATTAAAAACAGAAATAAACTCTGTCCATTTCAGAACAATAATACACATATTAAAAACAGAAATAAACTCTGTCCATTTCAGAACAATAATACACATATTAAAAACAGAAATAAACTCTGTCCATTTCAGAACAATAATACACATATTAAAAACAGAAATAAACTCTGTCCATTTCATAACAATAATACACATATTAAAAACAGAAATAAACTCTGTCCATTTCAGAACAATAATACACATATTAAAAACAGAAATAAACTCTGTCCATTTCAGAACAGTAATACACATATTAAAAACAGAAATAAACTCTGTCCATTTCAGAACAATAATACACATATTAAAAACAGAAATAAACTCTGTCCATTTCAGAACAATAATACACATATTAAAAACAAAATAAACTCTGTCCATTTCAGAACAATAATACACATTAAAAACAGAAATAAACTGTCCATTTCATAACAATAATACACATATTAAAAACAGAAATAAACTCTGTCCATTTCAGAACAATAATACACATATTAAAAACAAAAATAAACTCTGTCCATTTCATAACAATAATACACATATTAAAAACAGAAATAAACTCTGTCCATTTCATAACAATAATACACATATTAAAAACAAAAATAAACTCTGTCCATTTCATAACAATAATACACATATTAAAAACAGAAATAAACTCTGTCTATTTCAGAACAATAATACACATATTAAAAACAGAAATAAACTCTGTCCATTTCAGAACAATAATACACATATTAAAAACAGAAATAAACTCTGTCTATTTCAGAACAATAATACACATATTAAAAACAGAAATAAACTCTGTCCATTTCATAACAATAATACACATATAAAAAAACTAAAATAAACTCTGTCCATTTCATAAACCATAATTTCTTAGCAGTAATATATTTATCGAACATAAACTCTGTCCAATTCCTAACCATACTCGTATAAAAAAAACAAAAAATAAACTCTGTCCATTTCATGTCAATAATACACATATAAAAACAAAAATAAACTCTGTTAACAAAACCACAAACCCACAGTTCAGGGCACACAGACACTATTAAAGAAATAAGGCTCTGTTCTTATTTTATTTTAAAGGTTTTTGTTTGTTTGTTTGTTTACACTTTAGCAGCAAAACTATTGGTTGAATTCAGACCTAATTGTTTTTGTAGATTACCAGTGACCCAGAATAGATGTGGTTACGTGTTGGGAAAAGTAGGTCAAAGTTCAAATTCTAATGAATTTTTTAAGTCTTTTTTTTCCCCTCATTTATTTATATAATTTCAAATCGCTATAAAAACATCAATTTCAACTCAATTTACTTAAACTGCTGCAGATATAGAAATTAAATTTAGACATCACTCTGGAAAATATCTAAGTGCTAACTTGTTTTTACATTTTTTTGTTCAATCTTTCAGTCTTTTTTTCCCATTTACTTATAATAGACGAAACTTCAAATGTCTGTAAAAATATAAATTGGGTTTCAGTTGACTTCAAACTTGGCATATGTATAATTTTTATGTTTATCAAATATTGTATATGGATGAAAGAGTGGATCGATGCCAAAATAGCTACCATAGGTGTGGGAGGCGGGGCTTGTTGTGCCTGGAACCACCTGTTTATTAAATGTTAATGGGTTCCTGGAGTCTCATTTACACAGAAAAAAACAGTGCAATCCAAATATTAAAATTCATCAAAGAGAACATTATCATATCTACTAGGTTTTATGAGTTACAGGAGGATGATCATATCCTCAGACTACTGATGATGATGATGATTATTATTATTATTATTATTATTATTATTATTATTATTATTATTATTATTATTATTATTGTAGAGATACTTCCTGTAGTGTTGTAGTCTATGTACAGGCTGTTGTTCTATAAAGAGTGCATCTTTAAACTCTGTCTGATGACTGTACCAGTGGAAGACTGAAGGTAGAAAAGGTCCAAACACTGGAGCTGATGTTCAGTGTCCTCTGAGGATGCACCGTTGGCTTTAGATCCAACATTTCTGCTAATGCATGAGGTTAGAAAACACACTGTGGTTTATTATAATGGGTAAGGTGGGCTCTTTTATTCAGGTACTGCTTGGTTAGCTGGTACTTTTGCAGAACATATTCTGAAGTGGCGACACAGTGGTGCAGTGGTTAGCACTGGTGCCTCACAGACAGAAGGTCCTGGGTTCCATTCCAACACCAGTCAACAGGGTGTGGGACCTTTCTGTGTGGAGTTTACATGTTCTCCCCGTGTCTGCGTGGGTTCTCTCTGGTACTCTGGCTCCTCCCACCATCCAGACACATGCACTGATAGGTTAATTGGTTAATCTAAATTGCCCATAGGTGTGAATGTGACAGTGATTGTTTGTCTCTGTATGTTCAGCCGTGAGATGAACTGGAGACATGTCCAGGGTGTACCCACCTTCGCCCGTAAGTGGCTGGGATAGGCTCCAAGCGACCCCCGTGACCCTAGTGAGGATAAAGCGGGTTCAGAAAATGAATGAATGAATGAATATTCTGAAATGTGTCTGCTAGTGTACTTTAGTTTGTGTTTCAACTAACTGACATTAAAATATGACTTATGTACCATATCCAATCCAATCCAACTTTATTTGTACAGCACTTTAAAACAACTGCACTGGACCAAAGTGTTGTACAATAGAACAATTAAAACCAAAATAAAAGAATAAAATGCAAGAATAGATTAAAAGATATAGAACTGTACAAAAAAAGAAAACAGTGCCGTACAGAAGAATAAATAATACATAAATAAAAGAATAAAATACAAGAATAGATTAAAAAAAAACAACAAAAACAACATATTAGACTCCATTATTCTACCATATGAAGAATAACAGAATTAAAATGATTTCATTTTTTTTAAACATATACTTATTGTTTTTTCATTCATACAAAACCATCAAACACTGTGAACATCTTGAACATAGCAGTGAAGAAACAGAAAATGTTTTATTTATATATATATATATATATATGTGTGTGTGTGTGTATGTATGTATGTATATATATATATATATATATATATATATATATATATATATATATATATATATATATATATATATATATATATATGTGTGTGTGTGTGTGTGTATGTATGTATATATATATATATATATATATATATATATATATATATATATATATATATATATATATATGTGTGTGTGTGTGTATGTATGTATATATATATATATATATATATATATATATATATATATATATATATATATATATATATATATATATATATATATGTGTGTGTGTGTGTATGTATGTATATACATATATCTGTAAGGCTAAATAAATAAATAAATGGAAATAAATAAAATAAACCTCAAAAGATGTCACAGTTATTGTGCTGAGTATCCACTGGAAACAACAAATTAAATGACATAATAAATAAAACTTCAAATGATTCCACTTTGAAAATCCCACACAGACTCCTGAGCCAAAACTAAATAAATAAATAAAACCATTAGGAACCGCTCTTTAAAGTATCCTTCCTGTTGTGTCCCATGTCTTTGTTTGTCATCCTCCAGTGGTTTCCTCTGGGTTTGCGTCCAAACAAATCCTCGTGCTGCCATGTTTGATCAGCTCTTATCTCCTGTGAGCGCCAAGGCCGACTGCCCGCTCCGTCACTCATGTAGAGGCAAACACCAGCTCACAGTCACATGACCTGTTCACAGTCACATGACCTGCTCACAGTCACATGACCTGCTTTACTTCAAATTTCAAATGTCTGTAAAAACATTTATTTTGTTTCCATTTCCTTCAAACTTGGCACAAGTATAGAGGGAACTGATACACAGAGGTGATGACATCAGCTGGATCAATGCCAAAATAAGATACAATACGTGTGAGGGGCGGGGTTTGTTGTGCCTGGAATCACTGAACTGGGAATGTTACGCTGCCGTAAGTGGTATCGGTGCGGTTGTATCCAAGTACTTTTGTGAGTACAAGCACAAGTACACACGCTGAGTATCGGACCAATACCCGATACTGGTATCGGTGCATCCCTAGTTTTTTTTTTTTTTTTTCATCATTCCGTTGTCCCATGGTCCTTGAACTAATCCCATCCCAGTTCAGATGAGCCATGTTTCCTCTACATGGAACCAGATCCACTCTGGTACCAGGTCCTATTCCAGACCGGTTCCAGTCTGGTACCAGGTCCTATTCCAGACCCTTTCCACTCTGGTACCAGGTCCTATTCCAGACCCTTTCCACTCTGGTACCAGGTCCTATTCCAGACCCTTTCCACTCTGGTACCAGGTCCTATTCCAGACCAGGTCCACTCTGGTACCAGGTCCTATTCCAGACCCTTTCCACTCTGGTACCAGGTCCTATTCCAGACCCTTTCCACTCTGGTACCAGGTCCTATTCCAGACCCTTTCCATTCCAGATCCTCCCTCTTTCCAGTACCTGGTCGTCATAGCGATGCGGTGCGTTCCTTCTGTGTGCTCTGCTCACAGTTGCTGATAAACTCACTGGTTGCCTGTTGTCTGGTCAAACTCCTGCTGAATGTTTGCGTCTGAACCTCCTGGACAAACCATGGTGTAGTTTTACAGACTGTCATCATGTGGATTCACCTACTGACAGATTTACTGGAAAAGGGCGGGGCACACACACCACTCTGAGCAATCAGAGGTCTGCAGTGTTTACACAGTGTCACCTTTAGTACCTGGTCCCCAGTCCTGGAACCTCAGCGGAGGAGAGACCAAAAAATTAGTACCAGGTACCAGATTCAAAAAAGTAGGACCAGGTATCGGATTCAAAAAACTAGTACCAGGTACCAGAGTCCAGGTCCTTTTATGTAATGGAAACAGAAAAAGGCTGAGTTGAGTCGAGTCGGTACTACGTGGTGTAAACGCAGTATTGGCTCCACAGTTGCAGAGGCAGACGGTCCAGACCTCCACTCATGACTCGGTGCTGCTCAGACACTTCCTGTTTGTCTTCAAAGGTTTACTTCCATCTGTGTTTAAAGTGTGACTCTAATGACTAATTCAAATACCTTTACACAGGAGAACTCAAATGTAAAGCGTCTCAGCGTCATTTATGAAACTAAAGGCAGAAGTGCACCAAACCACAGGAGCCGTCCTGTCTTAGCCGTATATATCTGACCTGTTTCTCATGTGTTTGCAGTCAGCTGGTGTAGGTCACATGACCCTCTGTCTGTCTGTCTGCTGCTCATCAGTCAGTGAACAGAGGTGATCGATAACTGTGGGCGTTGGTGCCATTGTTTCAAGGCTAAATGAACTTTGACCTCTGTTTGAAGTTACACATTCAGGCCGATAAAGGCATGTGTTTGTAACTGAAGAGGGTTTACTTCCTCTGCAGCAGAGAAACACACATGTTCTGATGTTTTCACTCTCTTTAGTCACTCATATTCAGCCCTGGGCTGAGATGGTTTTTCTAATAGTCTTTTGCATTTATACAGATGAGTGTTTTTCTGAAACTGCTCCTAAAAACAGGACAGAGGGTTCAACATTCAACCCAGATGTAGACGAATGTTCTGAAGCAGGTTTGGAAGAACTGTGGGTCTGTTTAAAAAATAAATATTCACTGAGATAAAAGACAAACTATTTTACAGATAATATAATATAAAATAATATAAAATGTGTTTTAATACAAAAATCCACATGCAACACAGTCAAAAGGACACAAAAATTACACTTTGCTATTTTATTGAATATCTCTTTATTCTCTCACAGGTGCATTTTGGGAATCGTAGGAAATATTCAAGGCCGAGTGTTTGACAAAAATGACCGCTGTTGAAAAACCATTTGCGATTTATGTGTTTAAATGTTCTGGTTCCGTATGTAACCCCAGTGGACACGATGGGTTCCAGCCCAAACCTGGAATGAGACTCAGATTGAACCAAACCCACATGTGTGGATTAGAAAACCCACTGGGATCCACACATTGAACACAGTGTCTGTATTTAGAGTCTATAGAAGAGCGTTTACACATGTTTACACAGCTAATGCACTGACACCGAGGCAGATTTAATGTCCATATTTGGGTCCTATTTTTGGACCCAATATTTAATTCTAAATTCATTAATTATGGGATGGATCATTTCTCCGAGGTCATCATTAGGTCCATCCTGGGGTCAATCTGTCGACATTTACCTTTGATTATTGGGTCTAAACAGATGGAACAGTGACAGAAACTGAAATAAACCCAGTTTCAGAAACAGACTCAGATACATTCATGCATATGTTTGTGAGTGTGAACACGTCTGTACCTGTGCAGGTGTATTTTCATTTCACCTTTTGCACAGTAACATTTACTGTTGTGTGTTAATGTCGTTCATGTTACATAACACCGACAGTTTTATGGAGTTTTTCTGCTCAGAACAAGTGTCAGTGTTAAAAAGGTTTATTAAGAGTTAGAATGATGTCATGTGGATAATTCCCTCCTCCAGGAGGTATAGTGGTATACTTTGCTTTGTGTGTTTGTTTGTTTGTTTGTTTGTGTGTGTGTTTGTGTGTTTGTTTGTTTGTTCTCATCTTCAGTGTAAAACTCTTCCACCCATCTTTCCCAGATCTTCCCCACAGATAGGCCTAGGCCCTGGGACCAGCCCAGTCCATTTTGGTCCCAGTAGGACAAAGTTCAAGGTCACAGCAAGGTCACAACATCTACAGTTTTCCATCTGTCATCACTGAGACATTTTCAGAAATTCATCCAAAATTCCAAATGACTCTGATTCTCCTCCAGTTGGATCCACCTGTAGCTTAGAACCAAGGTTCTAATAGTTTTGGATTTTTCATTCGAGTTTAGTTTTATTTAGTTTGGACTTTTTTTTCTCTAATTCAGTTCGTTTTAATTCGCTTTTAGAGCAGGTTTGATAGTTTTTATTAGTTTTCATTTTTTTTCTAAATGCTTAGTTTTAGTTTAATTGTATTTCAGTTGTAGTTCAGTTGTAGTTTAGTTGTAGTTCAGTTGTAGTTTAGTTGTAGTTTAGTTGTAGTTTAGTTGTAGTTCAGTTGTAGTTCAGTTGTAGTTTAGTTGTAGTTCAGTTGTAGTTTAGTTGTAGTTCAGTTGTAGTTTAGTTTAGTTGTAGTTCAGTTGTAGTTCAGTTGTAGTTTAGTTGTAGTTCAGTTGTAGTTTAGTTGTAGTTCAGTTGTAGTTCAGTGGTCTCTTTTCTCTTCTTCTCTGTGCTCCTATTCAAATCAATCCCAGACAGGACTCTGCTGCTTTAGTCTCCATGTTTCCAGGTAGAGTGGGGACCAGAAGACGACTGGAAACCACAGTGAACACAAGTGACGGAGCAAAAAGTGTCGTATGGAGACAGCACAGAAAACTGAGAGAGACAAAGAAATCCATTTAACATCAATCTGACATTGACAAAGACCAAAACCAAGGGAATTTGATCCAGAATTTGTATCTGTTTCAGTCAGTTTAGTAAACACACAATACAGTTTCAGTTAGTTATGGTTTTATTCTTTGAATTATAGTTTTTATTTATTTCAGTTAATGAAAATGTTTTTTCAGTTCTAGTTTTCATCATTTTGTTAGTTTTCATTAATGATAATCACCTTGCTTAGAACAATCTCTTGTATGTGGAACTAAATTGTCCACATCCACTGTGGAATGTGGACTCTGTGGACATTTACACTGAACATTGAAAATCCCATTTCCCACACATTTAAAATTAGAACTCAACTAATATTGATGTGAATTGAATCTAATTGGACAGACACATGACTGGGACCAGATTCAACTGTTTGTGTGTATGGAACAACCTGGAAACTGTTGGATTTAAACAGACAGAGTGGATCCACACATGCACAGAGTTCAGGCTGAAGGAGGAGCTCTGAGTTCAATGAACACTTATTATTACTGACCTTCTTCTTCTTCTTCTCATTAAACTTTCCTCTTCTTCGTGGTATTTGTCCAGTATGGTTAATTCAGAGCGGCGCCCCCTGGTGGATTAATTGACAAACGCTCATTCCAACACATTAAATGTCAGTAGCAGCACTTTGTTCCAGTCAGACTAATGACAACGACAATAAAGCACATTTACAAAAGGAACTAACAACTGGAATGGGATTACTAAGGACTAGGATCAGTACTCAGTATCAGCAAGTACTCAAATGAAAGTACTTGTACTTGTACACGGTCTGGAAAAAAGTGGTATGGGTGCATCCCTAATTTTTTGTAGACAGAAAAAATGAAAATCAATCCATTCATTAAATTTGGTTTATCTGTTTTCAGACTGAAAAAGAAAAACGTCTTGAAATTAAATTTAAATTCTTCTATTTTAAAAGGAAAGTCAATGAAGCACTAGTTTTTTTGTCTTTTTTTATTATTATTATTACAATTATTTTTCTTTTGTTTCCAGTCACTAACAGAGACACCACATGTCCCAGTTCTCCACTCTTGTGTATTTGCTTCAGACCTTTAATATTGGCCCCATCCGTTCATATGTTCACAACTAGGGCTGTTAGAAAATATCTGTTCTGCAATATATCGTGATATTCCATTTCACAATACTGCATCAATATTAAAAAATACTGTATGGATATTTTTAGGTATTTATTCAAATGCAGATATTGCGGAGGTTCATTTTAGTTTTTTGTTTCTTTTTTTAAATTCTTATTTCACACTCTTTTTTTCAATAATGTTGGTTCCTTTGTTGGGATTGAACTCAAATCCTGTTCTGATGTTAGTTGTGAACTAATTGAATCTGAACATTTGAACAGGATCTGAAACTGGAATGTCTGTAAAACAGAATTTCAGTTTGAACACAGTTTGAACATTTGCTGATAGAACATTAGATCCTGTTAGGATCAAATACAAATGTGTTTAATATTTGTGCAGATTTCTGCTGGAATTCAATTCTTCAAGGAAATAATCATTTAAAAAAAGAAACAAACAAAAAATTGCCTTTTTTACAGTATCATGATATATCGTGATCCTAGTTTTGTGATTTGTATCGTATCACCTGATTCTTAACCAATTTACAGCCCTAGTCATAACAGTGTGATTTTATTTCATTTATTTATTTCATTTTATTATTATTATTATTATTATTATTATTATTATTATTATTATTATTAATAATAATAATAATAATAATAATAATAATAATAATAATAATAATTTTATTTTGTTTTATTTCATGTATTTTATTTTATTTTATTTCCTGTCTGTCTGTTCTCAGTGCTCTTGGTTTAAACCTGTAACCCTTCAGTTGGTATCAGTTGTGTTTGTTATTATTCTTATTTTCTGTTTTATTTTATTTTATTTCCTGTCTCAGTGCTCGTTGTTTCAACCTGTAACTCTTGTTCAGTATCAGTTGTGTGCTGCGGAGGCCCACGCTCATCAAATGTTGATGGAATGCTTGATGCTAACGTCTCCCGTGTCTCCCCGCCTCTCCAGGTGATCGCGTTGGTGATGGATGTGTTTACGGATGTGGATCTGATGTGTGATCTGATGGAGGCGTCCAACAAACGGAAGGTCCCCGTCTACATCCTGTTGGACGAGAAGAACCTCAGCTACTTCACAGACATGTGTTCGGCGCTCAGCATCCAGAACTCACACCTGAGTGTAAGTCCACAACCTTCTGTCCTCACCTTTACATCCATGCACTGAAAAAAAAAAAAGGGTTAATTTACACTGAAGAGGAGAAAACATTTTACATTTGACATGTAAAATCACAGTCTGTTTTTGTCATTTCATTGATATTTTCCTTAAAAATACAGGAAAAATCTCTCAAACAGTGAAAATTCTGTTAAAATTACAGATGTTTTTTTTTTTTTTTTTACAGTGTATGATATTAACAATCCTTTTAGTTCAGGTTCTGCATTCAAACCAATTCAATGTAAAGTGGGTCAGATCAGTCAAATACTATCAGAATAACAGAAATAATGACAACTCCACATTTTTCTCTTTGTAAATGTAAATATTTTCATGGATTTACACAAAAACAAAGCATAATTTTGCAAAAAAATGTGAATAATCTGAACAAATATGAACAACCTGAAATGTCGTAAGAGAAATAAGTTTATTTTTAACAATATTTTGTCTGTTATTAAATGTTTTGTGTGTTTGTAGATCCACTGTGATCTGTAAGTTATAATGAACATGTGTATGTGATAAACTGAGGCAGAATAGTGTTCAGATTACACTGATTCCAACCTTCTCAAAATGGATCAAGGAAGTACTTTATTTTCTCAAACTGGAAAAAATCCATTTGATGTTAGCTGGAGCCTCCAGCACTTTTGAAAAGACATGGACTCCTTTTCTGGTCGATGTTAATAGTGCAATCTGTCATGTGTCTGTTGACTGACTATTTTGTTATACAGTTTTTTTTTCGTAACATTTAAAGTGGGAATTTTGTACTTCTGTTTTGTATTTATTTACTGTTTATTTATTTGTTTATTTTTATCTTTCCTGCGATTTGGAGGGGATGTGTGCCGGGGGGTTGTTCCACTTGTTGTTTGTCTGTGTGTTGGACTTTTGTATCATACGATGGAACTATATATTTTTTTATATGTTAAAAAATAACAAAAACCAATAAACAGAAGGTTAAAAAAAAGCCACTTATTTTTTCAGTTTGTTCATGTTATTCACATCTTTTGAAAGGATAGTTTGTAGATGGAAACATTTTCATAGTGTAAATGTACTTTTTTGCTCTTAAACATAGAGAAAAGTTTGGAGTTGACCCTATTTCTGTATTATTCTGTTATTATGTACTGGTTCGGCCCACTGCAGATCAGATTGAGCTGAATGTGGAACTGAACTGACAGGACTTTGACAGAACTGGTCTAGAACATGGACGTTATAGACAGATGTATTTGTTCCACTGTGGAGGCTGTTATGTAACGTCAGCAGTCGAAGGTTCTGTGTTAGAAGTCAAACCTCAGTGTCAGACTGAGGGGCTGGAGACGGTGGAATCATCTGCAGGAAAACCCTCTGTTTTAGTGACGCTGGGAACAGGACCTACTGTCTGCTGGATGGACAGATGAATGGAACATTTGGTGGAGAATATTCAAGTGCAGGGACACATTTATAGGTGTGTGTTCTAGTCATGTCCTCATCTGGATTTTTTTGCTTTCAATCCAGTTTATTTATTTATTTTTTGGAATAGTTTTGCTGATACCGATCCAATACCGACTTTTTACAATGAAATTCTGATTTAAATTTGGAGTCATTATTTCTAGGTTATTGTTCCCTCCACCAGGAGGGATTGTGATCACTTTGCTTTGTGTGTGTGTGTGTTTGTTTGTTTGTTTGTTTGTTCTCATCTTCAGTGTAAAACTCTTCCACCCATCTTTCCCAGATCTTCCCCACAGATAGGCCTAGGCCCTGGGACCAACCCAGTCCATTTTGGTCCCAGTAGGACAAAGTTCAAGGTCACAGCAAGGTCACAACATCTACAGTTTTCCATCTGTCATCACTGAGACATTTTCAGAAATTCATCCAAAATTCCAAACGACTCCGATTCTCCTCCAATGTGGACTCTGTGGCCATTTCCACTGAACATTGAAAATCCCATTTCCCACACATTTAAAATTAGAACTCAACTAATATTGATGTGAATTGAATCTAATTGGACAGACACATGACTGGGACCAGATTCAACTGTTTCTGTGTATGGAACAACCTGGAAACTGTTGGATTGAAACAGAACGAGTGGATCCACACACGCACAGCGTTGAGGGAGAAGGAGGAGCTGTGAGTTCTGAACACTGGTTCTATTATTTGTCTGTAGATCCCAGTCGGTCTGAATGTGGAACCTGAACTAAAACAACTGTGACACCTTTGACTCCAAAGAACTTTGGGATCCTTTGTACTCTTTCCAAATTCAGACTGTGGACACATTAGACCCTGTGGTGGGCTGGTTTTGGTCTGTGGGCCGTATGTTTACCACTGCTGTAGTGTGTCTGTGGACAGGTCTGTCCAGGTGTTCTATGGGGGTGTGGTCTACACCGTTCACTAGTGATGATTGGATCAGAGGGTTACTCATGGGGAGGGTTGGGGCTAGGTCTGTGTATCGACAAGAATCTGGTGATACGATACAAATCACAATACTAGGATCACACTACAATATATCATGGTATATCATGATACTGGAAAAAAAAGGCAATTTTTTGTTTTTCTTTTTTTTTGTTTTTAAAGATTATTTCCTGGAAGAACTGAATTACAGCAGAAATCTGCACAAATACTAAACAGATTTTTATTTGATCAGAACAGGATCTAATGTTCTATCACAACATGTTTCTAAATCTCCTGGTTTCTAAAGGAACTCCCATCTGCCTCTCAGACAGAAAAAAGTGCTTTTAGGAGGATTCAATTAACCATTATTTAATAAAACAGTGTTAAATAATAATAAATAACATATAAACAATAAAGAAAAACAAAAAACAAAAATGAAAATCCTTAATATCAACATTTGAATAAATACATAAAAGTATCCATACAGTACTTTTTAATATTGATACAGTATTGTGAAATGAGATATTGCAATATATTGCAGTACAGATATTTTCTAACAGCCCTAGTTGGGGGGTGGGGGGGTAATTCCACAAAAGCCCCACTGGTTGAAAAAACCCGACACACATCACTACCGTACATACGTCATAAGTGCACACAGACCTTCAAGTCAAACTTAAAGACTCTTTTCTATTTCCTTTAAGCCTCTCCTTGTTGTGCAGCTAATTTTCCTTTTCCACACCTTTAGAAACTTTCGTTTGAGGGGGCAGGACGTTTGTTAACACCCCCCCCCCCAGAATTGGGCCCTGATTGGTCCGATCAGCCCGATTTTACGACTTAATCCGATCCCACATCCCTAATTCGTTGTGCTAAAGTTTCTTTTAGCAACACAGGATTAGTTAGAGTTTTAACAGAAAAACGGATTAATATCAGTGCATGTTCTGATAATAGTGTAATAATAGTTACTGTAGGAAATCTGCAAATAACCGTCAGGAAAAACAGAAACGTTCAACAATAATATGACATGAATTCATTTTTTCTAAGTGTAAGCAAGGTTCGAATAGTTTTGGGTTTTTCATTCTAGTTTAGTTTTATTTAGTTTGGACTTTTTTCTCTAATTCAGTTCATTTTAATTAGATTTTAGAGCAGGTTTGATAGTTTTTATTAGTTTTCATTTTTTGCTAAATGTTTAGTTTTAGTTTAGTTTTAGTTCTGTCGTCTCTTTTCTCTTCTTCTCCGTCGTTTTCAAATTAATCCCAGACAGGACTCTATGAAGTGTCGTATGAAGCCAGCAGCTAAATTGCTTGAGGGAAATAAATCGATTTAACATCAATCTGACATTGACAATGACGAAAACGAAGGGAATTTTAGCCATCATTTTTATCCGTTTTAGTTAGTTTTGTAAACACACAATACAGTTTCAGTTAGTTATGTTTTTTTAATTTTAATTATAGTTTTTATTTATTTCAGTTAATGCAAATGTTTTTTTAATTCTAGTTTTTGTCATTTCGTTAATTTTCGTTAATGATAAGAACCTTGAGTGTAAGCCTCTGCGAACCGCCTTCACATCCTGTTAGATCCAGTTCTTTTCATATTTGTCTACATTTATGAAACTTGTGCGTTTGTTTTTATAATCCCATATTTGCATGTTTTCCAAGTTATGTATGCTCATCAAACGGTTCCACATATTCTTTTATAGTATAGTTTTCTGTTAAAGCGACAGAAACACTTAAGAGGACATTAAATTAAATGACTGTGTTGTTTCTGTTCGTTTGTGGAGGTGTTTTATTTTCCGTACTTATGTGGAGTCACATATGTTGTGTTCCAAACTGTTTCCTTCCTCATATTTACAGTGTTCAAAAGTTCATATGTTTGTTGGTTCACACCTTCCAACTGCCTTTGTTTTTGTCTGTATTTTATCTAACACTGTGTGTGTGTGTGTGTGTGTGTGTGTGTTTTTGTCTGTATTTTGTCTAACACTGTGTGTGTGTGTGTGTGTGTGTGTTTTTGTCTGTATTTTGTCTAACAGTGTGTGTGTGTGTGTGTGTTTTTGTCTGTATTTTGTCTAACAGTGTGTGTGTGTGTGTGTGTGTGTTTGTCTGTATTTTGTCTAACAGTGTGTGTGTGTGTGTGTTTTTGTCTGTATTTTGTCTAACAGTGTGTGTGTGTGTGTGTGTGTGTTTTTGTCTGTATTTTGTCTAACAGTGTGTGTGTGTGTGTGTGTGTGTGTGTGTTTGTCTGTATTTTGTCTAACAGTGTGTGTGTGTGTTTTTGTCTGTATTTTGTCTAACAGTGTGTGTGTGTGTGTGTTTGTCTGTATTTTGTCTAACAGTGTGTGTGTGTGTGTGTGTGTGTTTTTGTCTGTATTTTGTCTAACAGTGTGTGTGTGTGTGTGTGTGTGTTTTTGTCTGTATTTTGTCTAACAGTGTGTGTGTGTGTGTGTGTTTTTGTCTGTATTTTGTCTAACAGTGTGTGTGTGTGTGTGTGTGTTTTTGTCTGTATTTTGTCTAACAGTGTGTGTGTGTGTGTGTGTGTTTTTGTCTGTATTTTGTCTAACAGTGTGTGTGTGTGTGTGTTTTTGTCTGTATTTTGTCTGACAGTGTGTGTGTGTGTGTGTGTGTGTTTGTCTGTATTTTGTCTAACAGTGTGTGTGTGTGTGTGTTGTCTGTATTTTGTCTAACAGTGTGTGTGTGTGTGTTTGTCTGTATTTTGTCTAACAGTGTGTGTGTGTGTGTTTGTCTGTATTTTGTCTAACAGTGTGTGTGTGTGTGTGTTTGTCTGTATTTTGTCTAACAGTGTGTGTGTGTGTGTTTGTCTGTATTTTGTCTAACAGTGTGTGTGTGTGTGTTTTTGTCTGTATTTTGTCTAACAGTGTGTGTGTGTGTGTGTTTGTCTGTATTTTGTCTAACAGTGTGTGTGTGTGTGTGTGTGTGTGTGTTTTTGTCTGTATTTTGTCTAACAGTGTGTGTGTGTGTGTGTGTGTGTTTGTCTGTATTTTGTCTAACAGTGTGTGTGTGTGTGTTTTTGTCTGTATTTTGTCTAACAGTGTGTGTGTGTGTGTGTGTGTTTTTGTCTGTATTTTGTCTAACAGTGTGTGTGTGTGTGTGTTTTTGTCTGTATTTGTCTAACAGTGTGTGTGTGTGTGTTTGTCTGTATTTTGTCTAACAGTGTGTGTGTGTGTGTTTGTCTGTATTTTGTCTAACTGTGTGTGTGTGTGTTTGTCTGTATTTGTCTAACAGTGTGTGTGTGTGTGTGTTTTTGTCTGTATTTTGTCTAACAGTGTGTGTGTGTGTGTGTGTGTTTTTGTCTGTATTTTGTCTAACAGTGTGTGTGTGTGTGTGTGTGTGTTTGTCTGTATTTTGTCTAACAGTGTGTGTGTGTGTGTGTGTGTGTGTGTTTGTCTGTATTTTGTCTAACAGTGTGTGTGTGTGTGTGTTTGTCTGTATTTTGTCTAACAGTGTGTGTGTGTGTGTGTGTGTGTGTGTGTGTGTGTGTGTGTTTGTCTGTATTTTGTCTAACAGTGTGTGTGTGTGTGTGTTTTTGTCTGTATTTTGTCTAACAGTGTGTGTGTGTGTGTGTGTTTGTCTGTATTTTGTCTAACAGTGTGTGTGTGTGTGTGTGTTTTTGTCTGTATTTTGTCTAACAGTGTGTGTGTGTGTGTGTGTGTGTGTTTGTCTGTATTTTGTCTAACAGTGTGTGTGTGTGTGTGTGTTTGTCTGTATTTTGTCTAACAGTGTGTGTGTGTGTGTTTTTGTCTGTATTTTGTCTAACAGTGTGTGTGTGTGTGTTTGTCTGTATTTTGTCTAACAGTGTGTGTGTGTGTGTGTGTTTGTCTGTATTTTGTCTAACAGTGTGTGTGTGTGTGTGTTTTTGTCTGTATTTTGTCTAACAGTGTGTGTGTGTGTGTTTTTGTCTGTATTTTGTCTAACAGTGTGTGTGTGTGTGTGTTTTGTCTGTATTTTGTCTAACAGTGTGTGTGTGTGTGTGTGTTTTTGTCTGTATTTTGTCTAACAGTGTGTGTGTGTGTGTGTGTGTGTGTGTTTTTGTCTGTATTTTGTCTAACAGTGTGTGTGTGTGTGTGTGTGTGTTTTTTGTCTGTATTTTGTCTAACAGTGTGTGTGTGTGTGTGTGTGTGTGTTTTTGTCTGTATTTTGTCTAACAGTGTGTGTGTGTGTGTGTTTGTTTTTGTCTGTATTTTGTCTAACAGTGTGTGTGTGTGTGTGTGTTTTGTCTGTATTTTGTCTAACAGTGTGTGTGGTGTGTGTGTGTTTTTGTCTGTATTTTGTCTAACAGTGTGTGTGTGTGTGTGTGTGTGTTTTGTCTGTATTTTGTCTAACAGTGTGTGTGTTGTGTGTTGTGTTTTTGTCTGTATTTTGTCTAACAGTGTGTGTGTGTGTGTGTTTTTGTCTGTATTTTGTCTAACAGTGTGTGTGTGTGTGTGTTTTTGTCTGTATTTTGTCTAACAGTGTGTGTGTGTGTGGTTTTTGTCTGTATTTTGTCTAACATGGTGTGTGTGTGTGTGTTTTTGTCTGTATTTTGTCTAACAGTGTGGTGTGTGTGTGTGTTTTTGTCTGTATTTTGTCTAACAGTGTGTGTGTGTGTGTGTGTTTTTGTCTGTATTTGTCTAACAGTGTGTGTGTGTGTGTGTTTTTGTCTGTATTTTGTCTAACAGTGTGGTGTGTGTGTGTGTTTTTGTCTGTATTTTGTCTAACAGTGTGTGTGTGTGTGTGTGTGTTTTTGTCTGTATTTTGTCTAACAGTGTGTGTGTGTGTGTGTGTGTGTGTGTTTTTGTCTGTATTTTGTCTAACAGTGTGTGTGTGTGTGTGTGTGTGTGTTTTTGTCTGTATTTTGTCTAACAGTGTGTGTGTGTGTGTGTGTGTGTGTGTTTTTGTCTGTATTTTGTCTAACAGTGTGTGTGTGTGTGTGTGTGTGTGTGTTTTTGTCTGTATTTTGTCTAACAGTGTGTGTTTGTGTGTTTGTGCAGAACATGCGTATTCGCAGCGTCAGTGGGGACACATACTGCACCAAAAGTGGGAAAAAGTTCAGCGGTCAGGTCCAGGAGAAGTTTATGATCATCGACTGTGAAGAGGTCATCGCAGGGTCGTACAGGTAAGGGGGCGGGGCACGGGGGGTGGGGTGAGGGGGCACATTCTTGAACATGTACTGTACATGACCCCCCAGCAGCGTTCCTCTTAAATCCACCTCTGCTGACGTGTGTGATTTAGGATCAGATGACACTTGTGTGCCTCTGGTGACATTTACAGATTTATGATCCTCCTTCAGATGGATGAGTCCTCATACGTCTGTCAGTTACATAAGAACTACTCTGAAAAAAGCTTTTCCATTTGTATTAATGACAACATATCATAAAAATTTGCCAGTTTTTTTAATGTAGTTTTTTTTTTTTTTTACCCTCTGTATCCAAGATGTTTTTCATAAAAAATTCAGTGAAAATGGCTGAAACTGTATAAATATGTTTGCATGGCCTCAAAGTACTAGAAACACCCTTTCCATCCATGTATTCCACTTATACTCCAGGTAAATGCAGGCCCACTCAGTATCATCTGAATTATTTTTTTTACCTTATGTACCTGCTGGACCATGCCCTAATGTGGATGTTGACAGGTCAACCCCAGCACTTACGTTCTAATGTTCTAAAACTGATCTTCTTCTTACCTTACATGTGTTTTCTTGTATTTTCATACATACTTATCGTTTTTTTTATCACTTATGGGTAAGGAACCAAATATGGTAACTTCACTGACCTTAATTTTCTACATAACCATAAAAAATGTTGAAATATTTGACAAACATAATAAAGTGTAGTTAGGTCCTCCTATAACACTAAGGTGCCCTGTTATACAGAGTTAATGACAGATGGCTGTAGTTCTTTGTGCAGTCAGGCTGTACTTTAGAGGCTGCAGTTTTCTGAACACTCCAGATGTTTGGTCCAGGTTCCTTCACAGTGGGCGTCTACTCTGCACACACTCTGGTTGTTAGGTGAACCTTTGCAGTTCTAATAGTGTACAGGCTGCAGACCGTCTGTGCAGCAGAGCAGACCAAATGACTTCACACACTTACCTGTAAAGGCAGTTAACGTCTGACTGCTGAGGGCAAAACAGACCGGTCTGAACCCACAAGGACCCCCTGGCACATCTGTGACAGTTCACACATAAACCTGTCTAGATTTAACCGTCCTTAAGTGGTTTTATCTTCAGGTTTTTTCAGTGTAAATCCTGTATTTTTCTATTTTTAATTCCCTGTTCCTGTAGATGTTCATCAAAGCTCAGTTGATGGTTCTTCTATCAGAAACAGATCCAACTGAATAAACAGTGTCTTTTTCAGTCCAGTCTGTTCTGAACTGAACATAAACCCAGTGTGTCCGTCCACTGGCACTGATCCAACTGCATGGGTTTAACCGGAGAATCAGTGTTGGAGAAGATGACATTTATTGTCTGTTTTATTTTTTTTTTTTTCAATTTTGTTCAGTTTGTGGCTTAGTTTCTTAATATTACTTATTATTTTGTTGATTTCTTATTATTTTTTGTTCATTTTATTTATCGCTTTGCCTCTTTTAAGATGACAGTGTTTCCACAGTAACTACGAAGCCTCTGAACGTCCAAATATGGTCATATCTGATGACCATGAAAAGATGAAGAACTGTATTTGACACCAATTATTGACATGGATTGATAGGATTAGTGGATCAACAGGAATTCCACAGTTTAGATCAGTGGATGAATTTGCTAGATGGTGTACGTTTGGGTCTGTAAGGGTTAAAGGGCACATGTTCTGGTTTAAAGCGTAATGTTGTTAGACAGATTTTGCATCAGTTTCAGGAGGCTTAAATGACTCCTGGTGCAGAAATAAAGAGGCTCAGACTGTTGGAATGAACACAGAGTCAGTTTGACATTTCCTTTGTGTCCTTCCGGATCAGTCGGCCTAGTGTGACACCCAGCAGGAAGACATGGAGAACAGAAACGTTTGCAAATGTGTCTGTGAGGAAGAGCTTTGTGTGTCAGCGCTGGTGTCATAGACTGCTGCTGGTATTTAAATGTGTTCTGGGAAAAACCTCAGATATGAGTTCAATATCTGATGGAGAATGAACGGTGAGAAGAACAGCAGCTACAGGAGCAGGTTGAGTCCAAGCACAGGTTCAGACACTGTACACAAGGCTTTTAGAGCGTTTTCTACCTGGTGTTTGTTTGTTTTACACTGATTTCACACTGAGGGGGAAGTAGGTGGAAGCAGTCAGTAAGAGCAGATTAGATAGTTTAGTTTTTAGGGGTACAACGGTACGACGGTACACATACCGTTGTACCGTTGGATACGCTCCTCACGGTTCGGTATGAGCATGTACCGCGGTACTGCTCTTTTGTTGTTTTCAAATTACATTTCAGGACAACTCGTATTTATATTAGAGCTTTGCAAGTCGACTGACTTAAGGAACTGTACTGCCATTGGTTGGAGCCGGACAAGGAGCCCAGCTACAGCATTATGGAGCAGAGCTGGAAGTGGCAGAGCCCAGACCCTTCACCTACCCTTCTAACATGAACAGTAGTATCCACGTTAGGAAAACCTCCTCTGTTATCGCCATATTTGGTATTAATGATCCTCTTCTTCTTCTTCTTCTTCTTGCATATACTTTTAAGTCACCTCACACACAGTCAGACTATTTATTTTATTTAATTTTTTTTAAAATTTAGTTTATTTTGAATATGCAACAAAACAAAGTAATCTGTGTTAATCCTTAGAAATAAAATAGGTAGGAAGAAGTCATGGAAAAAAAACAACAAAACACAATGTATACATACTAGCAGCATTGCACCTGTGGTGCCGTCGTGTGTGAAAAGTGCCTGTAGATGATTGTAAATGGACACAGCAAGAGCAGCAGCAATTTTGTAAAAAATTGTCGTGATGTTATTTGTTCACATTATTTGGGAGTGGATATTTAAGGAATATTTTCAAGACACAATTCTGCATTTAGGCAGTTTGCTTATTTCAGTCGCATCAATTTATAATATTGTCTTGTCCAGCAGGATTCCATTCATCCAGCGGTAGTGAACTGCAGCCTTCACATGTTAGCATGGTCTGCTAACAGTAGAAATGTCATGAACGGCAGCAGAAGCACTTCTGAAAATGGAGTATAACAGCAAGGATGAAGAATTCAAAGTAGACAGAGGCTCAAATCTCCCAGCATACCTCACAACATTTGAATACAGACATAAAATTGTGCCTAGTACATAGTCAGGTCATGTTTGTATTCATTTGGTGAGTTTGGTGGTGATGGGGCCTGTGAAGGCTGAGGAGAACCGTACAAACGAACTCCTGTGGTGGAACAGCGATGGGACACAGGACGTGGATTATAGAGTAGGATGCATGACTTCATTTACACATTTGAAAAGCAGCAGGAGGAAGTAGAACTTGTTTAACCCCACCCCTTCTCCACACGACAGTCTATCCTTTAACTTTTATCAGCAGAATATATGAAAAATAAAGTCCATTAGATCTGATCTTAGTAATGAACCTCACTGATCACATACACATATAATACACTGAACAAAAATAGAAACGCACCACTTTTGTTTTTGCTCCATTTTTCATGAGCTGAACTCAAAGATCTAAAACTTTTTCTGTGTACACACAAGGTTTATTTCTCTCAAATATTGTTCACAAATCTGTCTAAATTTGTGTTAGTGAACACTTGTTCTTTGCTGAGATAATCCATCCACCTCACAGCTGTGGCAGATCAAGATGCTGATTAGACAGCAGGATTTTTGCACAGGTGTGCCTTAGGCTGGCCACAATAAAAGGCCACTCCAAAATGTGCAGTTTTATCACACAGCACAATACCACAGATGTCACAAGTTTTGAGGGAATATGCACTGGTCATGTGACTTCAGGAATCTCCACCAGAGCTTCTGCCTGTGAATTGAATGTTCATTTCTCTACCATAAGCCATCTCCAAAGCTGTTTCAGAGAATTCATGAAGAAGACTGTGTGAGGAAAATGGTGGTCACACCAAATACTGACTGGTTTTCTGACCCCCCTGGACCACCCAATACAGTAAAAGTGCACATTTTAGAGTGGCCTTTTATTGTGGCCAGCCTAAATCACACCTGTGCAATAATCCTGCTGTCTAATCAGCATCTGGATCTGCCACGGCTGTGAGGTGGATGGATTATCTCAGCAAAGGACAAAGGAGAAGTGCTCACTAACACAGATTTAGACACATTTATGAACAATATTTGAGAGAAATAGGCCTTTTGTGTACAGAGAAAAAGTTTTAGATCTTTGAGTTCAGCTCATGAAAAATGGGAGCAAAAACAAAAGTGGTGCGTTTATATTTTTGTTCAGTGTACATGCATATTCAAGCTTTTTTTAAATATTAACTATAATATTTATATGCACTTTAAATATTTACTCCAAATAGAAATCCACTCATTAATAATGTGATAATATGTTCTCATTGTGACCGTCTGTACTGAGAACAGAAATGAAACACACACACGCACACACACACACACACACTACTGTGGATTCACTTCTGTTCACACTGACTCATCCTGTTCTCAACCTCGACTCCATTTTGTTTTTTCTGTTTGTTCTTTAGTCCCACTGGGAAGTGTGTGTGTGTGTGTGTGTGTGTGTGAATGTACTGTACCAGTGAAGCTGCTAGACTAACACTCTGGGGGTTTTAACACTCCAGTGTCCCTGTAGAAGGCCTCAGTGTGCATAGTGCCTGTGTTCTGTGTCTGTTCTCCATCTTAGGCTGTATTTAGAACAGTTGAGTCCACGTGGTCAGGGTTAGTTTTCCAGTCTGAAGGACATGTCAGTGTCAGCTCTGTCAGACGTCTGCACTCACACTGACTGAAGCTTTACACTGGTTCAGAAACAGATGTGAAGAGGAAAAGGACACAGTGTGCACAACAGCAGGATTTGTGTTCTTCAGTTCAGTTAAAGGTGCAGTCTATAGAGGGTTAAAGGTGCAGTCTGTAGAGGGTTAAAGGTACAGTCTGTAGAGGGTTAAAGGTGCAGTCTGTAGAGGGTTAAAGGTGCAGTCTGTAGAGGGTTAAAGGTACAGTCTGTAGAGGGTTAAAGGTGCAGTCTATAGAGGGTTAAAGGTGCAGTCTGTAGAGGGTTAAAGGTGCAGTCTGTAGAGGGTTAAAGGTACAGTCTGTAGAGGGTTAAAGGTGCAGTCTGTAGAGGGTTAAAGGTGCAGTCTGTAGAGGGTTAAAGGTACAGTCTGTAGAGGGTTAAAGGTGCAGTCTGTAGAGGGTTAAAGGTACAGTCTGTAGAGGGTTAAAGGTACAGTCTGTAGAGGGTTAAAGGTGCAGTCTGTAGAGGGTTAAAGGTACAGTCTGTAGAGGGTTAAAGGTGCAGTCTGTAGCAGTGACGTGCAGTGGGGTTCATGGCTAGGGAGGCACTGACTCTTTCAGAGCCAGATCTACAAATATATGGTGGCCTGAGAAACTGTATAGTCCGGTGTCCGTGGTTCGGTCAGGGGTTGGTCGGGGGGGTTGTACAGTAGCGGTCCGTGCTGCTTGTACTTCACAGAAGTCAAAGGTAAACTTGCGGCTCATTTCCTTTTCTCTGTCCTGAATGTGTGTGAACTTTCATCAGTGTTCAGGCCGTTTGTTCTGTATCAGACTGATGCAGGATCAGTCTGGTGGTTTTTTGTATACATTTCTGCTGTGGTGGACAGCATTAGTGGAAACACTAGTAGTAGACGCTCATGCTGGGTCTGTCCACCCCTAGTCTGGGGGGGGCAGAGGATACCTCACTACAGTATGTAAATGGGACTGCAGAACCAGTTTGGGCCACAGTCCTACAGACGACACCTTTAATGCTTCTGTCATGTTCTTAAATCAGTCTGATTCTAGAGGCTGTTCTGTGAGTGTGAAGGAAACAGTCAACAACAGTAATACTGTTCAAACTCAGATTCTGTCAGTTGAATATGCATTTTTTTTCTCATCAGTGTAGTTGTTTTTATTTTTTACCAACCAAGGAGATGATTACCTAGTTCTTTCCTTTGTACATATTGCAGTGCTTTAGGATTTTTTGTGTTTGTTAAGAGACAATAATAAACACATGGACAACATAATTTCTTGGTGGTGACTCCACCCTTTGGCTTCTTGGAACCACAGAAGACTTTAAGACTTTCATTATCACATTGGAGGACAGGATTAAAAATAACTCTAAGCATTACATTTAATGTGCTTCATAAAACTTCCCTGTCATATAGTTATTGGTGTTAGTCTTGTTGTGCTTGAACCTTAGATAATCCTGTTCAACTCCAGTCGGTGTTTCAGTTCCAACCTGATACTGCACATGTGTACGTGAGCGTCCTGTTCTGTTTACCCTTAACATTTCAGAATTACTCATACTATTACCTGTGTATCATTTGTGTCTTAATCCTAAACAGTTCTGTGGGTGCGCTGATATTTAAAGTATGGTGTTAGGTGTGTGGGCGGAGCCTGTTGTGCAGGTCGCTCTGACAGGCATCAAACCATTAAGCTGACAGGAATGAAAGGTGAGGGAAAAAAAAAGGAATGAAGGGTGAGGTTCTGGACACCAGCCAAACACTGCTGGAAAGGCAAATATAGTTTTATCAGCACAGCACTGAACTGCACAGGACTGTGGTCTAATGTGTCTGTAACACTGGAGTTAAACAGCTGAAAACACTGGAGTTAAACAGCTGAAAACACTGGAGTTAAACAGCTGAAAACACTGGAGTTAAACAGCTGAAAACACTGGAGTTAAACAGCTGAAAACACTGGAGTTAAACAGCTGAAAACACTGGAGTTAAACAGCTGAAAACACTGGAGTTAAACCAGCTGAAAACACTGGAGTTAAACAGCTGTAAACGCTTGAGTTTAACAGCTGAAAACACTGGAGTTAAACAGCTGAAAACACTGGAGTTAAACAGCTGAAAACACTGGAGTTAAACCAGCTGAAAACACTGGAGTTAAACAGCTGAAAACACTGGAGTTAAACCAGCTGAAAACACTGGAGTTAAACAGCTGTAAACGCTTGAGTTAAACAGCTGAAAACACTGGAGTTAAACTGGCTGTAAACACCGGAGTTAAACCAGCTTAAAATGCCAGAGTTAAACAGCTGTAAACGCCGGAGTTAAACCGGCTGTAAACGCCGGAGTTAAACAGCTGTAAACGCTTGAGTTAAACAGCTGAAAACACTGGAGTTAAACTGGCTGTAACGCCAGAGTTAAACCATCTTAAAACACTGGTGTTAAACTGCTGTAAACACTGGAGTACACCTCCAGGAGTTCCTTACCTGGGAGTTCTCTTTGAAATATATCTGAGAAAGGTTAGCTGGATGAAAAGGCAGATAGGAAACTGAGTCAGTGATATTTAACAGATAAAACCAACATTTATCTGTTCATTTTAACCCTTTCATGCATGAATTATGAAAGCCTTGATAAAGATTTTATTTTATTTTTTTTACTGAGTGTGTTTATTCGTCTAGGCATTAAAAAAAAACTATGGGATTGACATTTTTTTTATGAACCTTTTTCATGGAGTTGCAGAAATGTCCGTTCAGCTGGACATCATACATTAAATTTTTGAAGCGAAGAAACATCTTTACTGATAAACTGTGAAAACTATGAAATAAAACCATTTTTAATGCAGCTAATCTGATGTTTTCTCACATTTTAACAGACTCTAATACTGGTCATTACTCATTCCATGGATAGAATATGTGAAAGAAGAAACCTTTTAGTTTAAAAAAATAATAATAATAATGATAATTACAGTCTAATAACAATAACAAGCAATTGATTTCCACTCAAACATGTCAGTGCAGATCAGGTTCATGAAGAACAGCAAAGTTACAGTAATTATATGAATGTCAGTGTATTATTATGGGATGGTGCATTAGTGTCCTCTGTGTTGGCTGATATGGAACTAAAACAACAAAACCCAGGAATAGAACAGCTGGAGAAGAACTGACCACTGGAGTGACCACTGGAGTGACCAGTGTACATGAAAGGGTTAAAGGCACTAGTACATCACATCCATGTCCATCTTGTGTCTTAACTTCAGTCTGTATGAATCCCAGTGTGTACTTATACACAGGTGGACGGTGGATTGGATCATGTGATCATTAGTGCTGATGACAGCGCAGAGGGGGCGGAGACTCAACTAACATTATCTGTTGTTTCCTTTGATGTAAAAAAAATCGAAGGACCAGTGGATATCCACAAATGCAGAAATATTTCTAATGGAAAAATGAAGCCACAGACTGAGACAAGTGGATAAAAAGTGGAATAAATGGACTATATTTACACTAAATCAGTAGACCTACTGTTACTGCACGGGCACACTGTGTTCTTTTGTACTTATTTATACGGCTGTGTATCGGCGAGAATCTGGCAATATGATACAAATCCCAACACTAGGATCATAATACAATATATCACAATATATCATGATACTGTTAAAAAGGCAATTTTTTGTTTTTCTTTTTTTAGTAAATGATTATTTCCTTGAAGAACTGAATTCCAGTAGAAATCTGCACAAATCCTAAACACATTTGTATTTGATCCCAACAGGATCTAATGTTCTATCATCAAATGTTCAAACTGTGTTCAAACTGAAATTCTGTTTAACAGACGTTAGTTTCAGATCCTGTTCAAATGTTCAGATTCTATTAGTTCACAACTAACATCAGAACAGGATTTGAGTTTAATCCCAACAAAGGAACCAACATTATTGAATTAAAGAGTGTGAAATAAGAATAATAAAATAGGAACAAAAAACCAAAAATGAACCTCCACAATATCTGCATTTGAATAAATACCTAAAAATATCCATACAGTACTTTTTAATATCGATACAGTATTGTGAAATGAAATATCACGATACATTGCAGAACTGATATTTTCTAACAGCCCTAGTTATTTGTGATCTTGTTTGTTCTTTTTATTGGTTTTTAAATTTTTTTTCTCCTGTTTTGTGGGGTCTCTTTTGTTTATCTTTTTTTCTTTTGGGATACTGTGACAATTCTATATAAAACTCAATAAAGTTTTAAGTTACAAAACATACATGTTAAAAATAAATAAATAAATATGTGTGTATATATACATATATATATATATATATATATATATATATATATATATATATATATATATATTGCTGAGCATCCCGGTCTCATATTTCAACCCCACCCCCCACCAGGGGTGGGGTCTATAACCTAATTGGGTTTGTAGTTTACCAGTGACCCAGAATAGATGTGGTTACATTTTGGTAAAAGTAGGTCAAAGTTCACATTTTTAATGAATTTTTTAAAATCTTTTTTTCTTCCATTTATTTATAATGGGCGAAATTTCAAATGTCTATAAAAACATTAATTTAGTTTCAGTTTCCTTCAAACTTGGCACAAATATAGAGACAACTGATTCATAGAGGTGATGACATCAGCTGGATTGATGCCAAAATAAGATACAATACGCACAAGGGGCGGGGTTTGGGCCTGGAATCACTTAAGTACAAGTACACACACTGAGTATCAGACCTGATGCTGGTATCAGTATCGGTGCATCCTTATACAAACTAAAGTTACTACCTGACAGAAATGGAAGTACAGACCAGAGACACCTGTTTTGTTTTTTGTTTGTTTTTTTTTTCACATTTTCTGAGACCAGCTGTTGTCATTTTCAAGGAATGAGCTCTAGTGCCAAAGTCACAAAGATTCTTATGAACAGTGGGTTCTGGTTCGAATCTCCTGGTTCCTGTGAAATCTGGACTTCGTAGACTTTCGTGGAGGGAACAGTAGTTTCTTACGGCCGTCTTCTGTAGTTCATACGGTTGCCGTTTAAATCGTAAGAGCAACTTGAGGCCTGTGTGAAAAAAATGACATGATTTTGTGTCATTCGAAGACCGTACACTTCGGAGTACTTGTATCGGAGTACTTTTACAAGTACAAGTACACATGCTGAGTATCGGACCTGATACCTGATACTGGTATCAGTATGGGTGCTTCCCTAATTCAGACCCTTTATATTTCATCCACTCAGCTCCTGCACTGCTAATCCAAACCCATACAGTCTTTTTAGGTCAGTGATCTGACTGCATTTATATAAGTGTTATTAGTTCAGGGAGGAAGTACAGATGATTAAAGCTGATCTTTAATATGACAGTCCATGTTCTAGATTAATGACTTCAGTGACAAATGGAGCTCATTTGACCTTTAAACAGCAGCTTCCTGCACGCTCTAAATGACACCTTTAAACGCCAGCGTCAGAGCAGAGCAGAGCAGTTATGTGTGCACAGAGAATGCACTTATTCTGTTACATAAAGTTGTTTGTTTCAGTAGTTCTATCTATAGTCAAAGTATCCGTCAGTGTCTTTATTATAATAAAACTCATTCTATAGCTGCTCATAGAAAAGTAGAAGGTTCCTACATCTGGACTTTTCTACATGAATATCTTGTTGATGTTAAATGTGATAAATGTTTTACTCGGATCCAGTCGTGGCTGAATGTGTTTCAGACTAGACCTGGTCCTCCCTCTGTGTCCTCCCTTCACTTATTGGTTTGTGCGTCACCGCTGCGTCTCCTTTTTCGTGGTTTTATCGGGGGGTCACTGGGTTATTTCACTCGTCTCACGCCCACAGACTCGTACGATACGTTCGTGGTGAAGGCGTGTGAGGTGCTTTTGCAGACGTCTTGGGTGTTGGTGTACCTGTTCTGCAGCTGACAGTTAAGATGATGAGTCACACTGTGAGTCATCAGAGTTCAGGCCGGTGTGCATTTATTTTATCAGCTGGAGTTGGACACAGATAAAGCCCACAGCTGACTCAGACCTGGGGTTTTCTGTGTTCTGTGACGCTGTGGAAGTTTGTCAACTGTCAGCTTTGGCACATATGAGTCTTTGTATAGACAATTTAAAAATAGATGACGGAAATGTTGGCCTGTTCCACATTTTGCATCCGACAATTTCCTTCTGATCCACTCATTTTAACACTTACTGTGGGTGTATTATGGGAAATTAACACCATCATCAACACATTTGTATATGAAACTGGGTTTATTTCAGTATCCGTCGTTTTTCCATCTTTTTAGACCCAATAATAAAAGGTAAATGTAGACAGATTTACCCCAGGATGGACCTAATGATGACCTCAAACCAGGGTTCTAAACTCCTGTTCTTTCAGGTTCCACATTCAGTCTGATCTGATCTGCAGTGGACCCAACCAGGAAAAGAAGAACAGAAGAACCGATAAATGACAACTCCAAATTTATGTCTGTGTTTTAGTAAAAAAAAAAAAAAAATTAAAAAATTAAATTATGAAAATACTTACGTTTATAAACTATCCAAATAAAACAGATGTGAAGAACCTGAAAAAACTGACATTTCTTCAGTAAAATCAGTGTAATGTTCTCAGTCTTCTTCCTCCACTTCTCATTAGTCCATGTGCATTCTGGATCAGATCTGCAAAGACACTAAACACTGAGGAACAGGAAGAAAAGAGTTCAAACTGGACTGAATTTAATACAGACATTTCAGGTTGGACACATTTGTTCAGGTTAGTCACAGTTTATTGGTACAGGAGAGTTTGGAAATGGAAAGAGTTTCACAATTTAATGTGATTTTTTTCACTAAAACAAAGACAAACATTTGCAGTTGTCATTATTTACAGACATAATGTCATATTATTTTTTCCATCAAACCCAGTAGTAAATCTGCAGTCCTTCTTCTGTGTGGGTTCTTCTGCTGTTCTTATTGGACTGTAGATCAGATTGGTCTGGATGTGGAACCCACACTAACATGAGTTCCACAGCCTGGACTGTGGAGTTTAGACACTGTGTAAATTCATCCCAGGGGTGGGACTGGAACCTTTGGGGGGTTTGACAGGTTTGACAGCCCTGCCTCAGATAAATGCACCAAAAATAAATTATCCTCTTACTGTGATCCATCCCATAATTAATGAAGTTATAATCAAATATTGGGTCCAAAAATAGGACCCAAATATGGACATTATTTTAACCTAATTTAGCTGTATTAGGGTTCCTTTCCCTTTGGAATTTCACTTCTTCCCATCCATCTATTTATTATTTATCTATGTATTGAGTGTTTCTGTTAAAACTAGTATTATTGCATCATCATTATTATTCATGTCTTTTTACTCTTTGTGTTATTGAAAGAAATGATGTTTATAGATATATAACCATCATTTCTTTTACTTTTATATCATTTTTATTTCTCCCTCTACTTCACGGAAGGTATGCAAATGACATTCTTTTATTTTGTTTAAAATAGAACTAAGTCAAGCTGAGGACATTCTGTGAGCCTTTTGGGTTTCCCACCTCACCTGCACATTTTTGTACCCCTCTCTCTATTAAGACAGATATGTATGTGTATTTGTCTTATGTTATACTGTATGTGCAAGTAAATAAAATAAGTAACCAAAAAAAAGACAGTTAAATGTGCCTCGGTGTCAGTGCATTAGCTGTGTAAACATGTGTGTAAATGCTCTTCTATAGACTCTAAATACAGACACTGTGTTCAATGTGTGGATCCCAGTGGGTTTTCTAATCCACACATGGGTTTGGTTCAATCTGAGTCTCATTCCAGGTTTAGGCTGGAACCCATCGTGTCCACTGGGGTTACATATAGAACCTGAACATTTAAACACATAGAAATCACCAGTGATTTTACAACAGCTGTCATTTTTGTCAAACACTCTGCCTTGAATATTTACTACGGTTCCCAAAATGCACCTGTTAGAGAATAAAGAGATATTCACAATAATAGTAGTGTGTAATTTTTGTGTCCTTTTGACTGTGTTACATGTGGATTTATATATAAAATATGATGCAAAATAACATAAAAATGTGTTTTATCTGAAAAATAGTTCGTCTTTTATCTGAGTAAATTTTTTTTTTTTTTTTTTAAATGGACCCAAAGTTCTTCCAAATCTGCTTCAGAACATTGGTCTATATCTGGTTTGAATGTTTAACCTTCTGTCCTGTTTTTAGGACCAGTTTATAGAAGAACCCATATTTAGACACTTCCTTTAAGAATACATGTTTAATTAGAGCAGAAGTGTGCCTTTCCCAGTGTTCCCAGTTGACCCTCCTCTGTCTTGTGTCCCTTCCAGTTTCACCTGGTTGTCGGCTCAGGTCCACAGTAACATGGTGATGCATTTCTCCGGTCGCATCACGGACAGCTTCGACCGGGAGTTCCGCTGTCTGTACGCCGACTCGCAGATCATCGAGTGCTTCTTCAACCCGGACGAGGAGGGGATGCCCTACTACCCAGCGTACCAGGCCATGATGGGCCCAGGGATGGGCCTCAACATGGGCCTGGGTCCAGTCCTGGGTCTGGATCTACTGTCGGACAGGTACCAACCAAACCAAACACACACTCCAAGAAAGAAAAGGTTGGAATTTGTTGGATTTATGGTTTTTTAAATGTAAAAAGATGCTGCAGTTAATTGCAAAGATAACCTACGAATAAATCCAAAGTAATTGTGTCGATAAATCTAAAATAAGCTGTTACTTTAATGCTACAACTTCAGAATTACATTTTCTAATCAACAGTACTGGTTTGGATCATTTCGGAATCGATTCATAACAGAAGAACGAACCAAAAGAATCGAGTTAGTAAAAAGAATCGGATTTCCCACTACTACATTTACAATAAAATGTGTGTAAATCCAAACCAATACTGTCTTTCACACATCTCCGGTGGACCCACCACCCACCAAGGGAGCCGTAGGGGCCAGGTGCAATGTGGATTGGGTGTCAGTCAACGGCAGGGGGCTCGACGACTCGATCCCCGGACACAGACTCTGGCTCTTGGGACATGGAATGTCACTTCACTGGGGGGGAGGGAGCCGGAGCTTGTGAGGGAGGTTGAGAGATACAGTCTAGATCTAGTGGGGCTCATCTCCACACACAGCTGAGGCTCTGGAACCCAGCCGCTGCTCCTCCACATCCAGAGGGGCCAGCTGAGGTGGCTCGGGCATCTGTTTCGGATGCCTCCTGGACGCCTCCCTGGGGAGGTGTTCCGGGCATGTCCCGCCGGGAGGAGACCTCAGGGAAGACCTAGGACACGTTGGAGAGACTATGTCTCTCGGCTGGCCTGGGAACGCCTCGGGGTCCCCACAGTAGAGCTGGAGGAGGAGTCTGGGGAGAGGGAAGTCTGGGCGTCCCTGCTTAGACTGTTACCCCCGCGACCCGGCCCTGGAGAAAGAGAAAGAGAATGAATGAATGAATCTTTCACATATTTGTCCACGCTTTTGTTTAAATAAGTACCCGTTGTGCTGATGTTTGCTGTGTGTCCGTCCTCCAGCAGACAGAGGGACAGGGTGTGCTCTGAAAACTCCAGCAGCCAATCCAGTAACAGCGTGTCCAGTGTGAAAGCGGCGCCTGGAATGAGCTCCAACACCGTCTACAAAGTCACCCAAGGTCTGGACAAGAAGGAGCCCAACAACAACAGCAACTCCCACCTGAGCCCCGAGAGGAGGGGCGGAGCCATAGAGAGGGGAGGGGGCCAAACCCCCACGCCCCAGACCCAGATAACACCGGGCCCTCGGGTCAACAATCACAGCCCTGTCCCCGATAGGCCGTCTCAGACCTACGGTCAGCCAATGGGCATCGAGTGGAACAAGCCCAGCGCCATGGACGTGATGCGCTCCAACATCGGTGGCACCGCCTCCAAGTTCCAGGCGCTGGGTTTGTACGACCACAAACCCAGTATGTTCCACACCTCTGGGTTCGTTCCTGGAGCTCCAAACTCCAACCTGAACCCAAAGCCCCAGATCCCCTCCCCCATCAACGAGAGCAAACTCAACTCCAAGCAGAGGACTACTTCCAACCAGTTCCTCAACAAGCTGTCCGACCTCTTCCTGCCTCCGTCCAAAGACAAGGACACCTACAACTTCCGCAGGTCACCCTCCCCCCACGGCACCTCGCCGTGGGGAGGACCCGACCTGTCCCAGGCCGAACCGGAGAGCCAGCAGAGCCCGCCCCCGCCGCCGTCTCCGGTCACTCTGATGAACCGTCAGGACCAGAAGCGCATGACGCTGGGCCACAGTAAACTGGACCTGGTCAACCAGTACAACAAGATGAAGTCCAAGCAGGTGTACAGCCGCTTTGAGCTGAAGAGCACCAACTGAGCTGGGGGGTGGGGGTGGGGGGCACGCCAAAGAAAACAGGCTGGGGTTTATTTGACCGGACTCCTTTAAATGTTCTCAGCTGAAAACAAACAAACAAAAAAAAAGACTCTGTGGACTGTTTTCCAAAAAGTTCAGTTTTTCTGCAGTGGTGGGTTCTCGTCTTCTTCTACGATTTTACAAAGTGGAGTCATTCCAGCCCTTTTGACTTTTACTTATTATCTGTTAAACCTTAATGCCTCTTATCATGTGATGACACTGTACATTTGTAATGTTGTTACCACCTGAAGGTGAAACATATTTACAAAGGACACCAGAGTCAAAAGGGTATAATTCAAAAGAACGTTTTTTATTGTATTTGATTTATTCTGTTTCGTTCTTCGTTGATTTACTTCTTTTTCCTGTTGAAAACACGCTGCTTTTAATGAAGCAGAATCCAAACCCATTTAGAACCCTGTTCCCAAAGTAACAAAAGAAAAGACCAGAGTGGACTGGCAAACTAACCATAAGGGCTGGACAGGCCAACCCCGTACAGGGCCGCAGGAGCTGCCAGCGCACCGCTAGCCTGTCAAAAAAAAACAAACCACAAAATAAGTCCTAACCAAAGAAAAAGTGAAAACAGGACGTCCAGATCCACCTGGACAAACAAAAAAGGAAGGCTAACAAAAGGCTAACAAAAAGCCACGCTGGTGTGCAGCAACCTGTGTGGAGTGGGGTGGGGGTGGGGGGGTGGAGTGGACGGGAGTGGGGGGTTAGGGTTAGGGAGTGGGGGGGTGTGTGTGTTGGGGGGGTTAGGGTTAGGGAGTGGAGCAGATGCGCGCCCCGACGTGTGCGCTCTAGACGCTGGCATCGCTGGAGGAGGAGGAGCGAAAGAGAAGCGCTCCACAGGTGCTCGCCTCAACGGCGCCAGTGGAACCAAACCAACTAAAGGTGCAGGAGACTTTCATGAGGAATTTTTCATCAGATGTGAACCTCAGTTATGTCCTCAGTATCATGAACCTGTAGGTCTTTCTGTCATTACTCACCTGAATCTCGTGCATTACGGTGAACTATTTCGAAGTGCCATCCACCAGAAACAAACCCGTGTGTTTACATTCAGAGCCGGGAGGGAACTCGGGCATCTTCGGAATTTTTTTGTCGCGATGTGCATTGTGGGAAACGGAGGCTCGTGCTGCCGCTGCTGCTGCAGGGAGGTTCATGCAGCCGCCAAAACTCCTCAGGAGGTACCTGTCATTCACCGTCGAGCCGTCGGGGAAATCTCCAGGCAGAAGCAGAAAAATGGGTTGCTGCAGTCCCAAACCCAAAATCTGCTCTATTTTTGTACCAACAGCTTTCCAAAAAGTCGTAATTTTTGTACAGGACCAAAAAATGTGTGTTTGTCGTACTTTTTAGTGATAGTTGTTGTTGCTGGAGGCCTCCAGTGCCTTCTGATGCACTTCATCAGTTCTCATCTTCACTCCAGGGCTTCACCTCAGCTCAGAGAAACCATCAGAGGCATGTTTGAAACCTTTACAGGGTGGTCAGAAGGAACTAAGCTTTAAAAACTGGTAGTTAAATCCATATCCTTATTAGAAATGTACTGAAACAAATAATACATGTTCTTTATTCCATGGAAAAATGAAAGTAGGCAGGCCAGGTGAGGCAGGTTTATTTCTAGAGCACTTTTCATGTACAAGACAATTCAAAGTGCAGTACAAAAAACATTAAAAGCATTACAGCAGAAGCACTAAGAAGTATAGGCATGAGAAAAACAAATCAGATAAACAGATAAAACGGATAAAACAGATAAAAACTTGAAGCTTAGAAGAATAAACACTCTTTTCAAATGCTGCTGAGAACAGGCGGGTCTTTAACCTGGATTTAAATAAACTGAGTGTTTAGTAGGAGTGGCAGTAGTAAGTTATTTGTCCATTTAACAGAACATATGTCCATACATACAGTTTGGATTTCTATATTAAAATGGGTGAAAAGGCGTAAGCTATAGCAGCAGCTTATTTATGCCTGTTGATTATACCTATTGATATTATGCCAATTCGTCCAGTAGCAAACTAGACATGGAAAGAAGTAGAAAAATAAGAACTACTGAGCTAAAAACATCTGTTGAATTAACCAAGACAGTTTATTCAGTCCATGTGTTCAGAGATAAGTACGATATTTGATTCTGATATGAAGATTAACGTTCATTTTCCATGGAATAAAGAACATGTATCAACTGTTTGAATAAATTTGTAATAGGATAATGGATTTTATTACCCGTTTTTAATACCTAGTTATTTTTCTCCCCCTCCTGTTCAACCGAAGCAATAAACACAGACCGTCACTATTTGGATGCAAATCCTTTTGGTTCGTGTGTTCCTGCTCGTTTCTGAAGCAGGTTGTTGCTGTTTTTGGTGTTGTGGGCATTTGTTTTTGTTCTTACTACTGAAATCTGCCCGGCATTTCGCAGACAGATTGAACTTTCTATTTGTTTGACATACGCTGATAATGTACATATTGTATATTGTGTAATGTTTTGTGAACTGCCTTTGAGGAACTTGGGTTAATGTTGAAGAAACACTGCTGTTATTTTTACATGATGTTACTTCAGTTGAGAATGTGAATGTAAAGTTGAATATCTGTGTTCAAGTTGGTCCCAATTTGTAGGATGAACAGTTAAGGATTTAATAAAAACCAAACGATTAAGTTAAAAACGCATTATTGTCTTTATCAAAAATACACAGACATAAACACTTTAATATCATCTGTCAAAGTTTTTGGCAAATGTGCATCAAATACAGAAAACTGAAATTACAAGTCTAAGACTGCACAGTGTAAATGAACACAGAAAAAAATATCAAAAAATAGAATAGAACTATAACCTATAAACACTTATAATGATAGACAGAATATACACTGTAAAAAAATCTGCAATTTAACAGAATTTTCATTGTTTATTTGACAGATTTTTCCTGCATTTTCAAGATCCAGGAAAATATCAATGAAATGACAAAAACAGACTGATTGTACATGTCAAATGGAAAAGAACATGAAAAAACTGTAATTGAAGAACCAAGGGGGGGGGGGGGGGGGGGTTCAGCTTCCAGACAGACTGGATGAAACTGTCCTACAGTCTGCTGGTCCTGGTCCAGGTCTGGGTCCTGGTCCTGGTCCTGGTAACAGACTGCAGCTGTCTGTCAGACAGGTGGGTGGGGTCACTTCTGGAGGTCTTTGGGCTGAGACGGGGGCTGTAAATGTCCTGAAGGGAGGACACACACACCAACAGCCTCATGTGGCCTTTAAAAGGCTCCTTTTTATTTCTTTAAATCTGACTGTGTTGATTCTTTATATTAGTATTAGTATCTCTATTAGTATAAGTATTTCTATTAGTATTAGTATTAGTATTTCTATTAGTATTAGTATTTCTATTAGTATTAGTATTAGTATCTCTATTAGTATTAGTATTAGTATTTCTATTAGTATTAGTATTAGTATTTCTATTAGTATTAGTATTTCTATTTGTACTAGTATTAGTATTTCTATTAGTATTAGTATTAGTATTTCTATTTGTACTAGTATTAGTATTTCTATTAGTATTAGTATTAGTATTTCTATTAGTATTAGTGTTAGTATTTCTATTAGTATTAGTATTTCTATTAGTATTAGTATTTCTATTAGTATTAGTATTTCTATTTGTACTAGTATTAGTATTTCTATTAGTATTAGTATTAGTATTTCTATTTGTACTAGTATTAGTATTTCTATTGGTATTAGTATTAGTATTTCTATTTCTATTAGTATTAGTGTTAGTATTAGTATTTCTATTAGTATTAGTATTAGTATTTCTATTTGTACTAGTATTAGTATTTCTATTAGTATTAGTATTAGTATTTCTATTTGTACTAGTATTAGTATTTCTATTGGTATTAGTATTAGTATTTCTATTAGTATTAGTGTTAGTATTAGTATTTCTATTAGTATTAGTATTAGTATTTCTATTAGTATTAGTACTAGTATTAGTATTTCTATTAGTATTAGTATTTCTATTTCTATTAGTATTAGTGTTAGTATTAGTATTTCTATTTCTGTTAGTATTAGTATTTCTATTAGTATTAGTATTAGTATTTCTATTAGTATTAGTATTAGTATTAGTATGTCTATTAGTATTAGTATTTCTATCAGTATTAGTATTAGTATAGTATTTCTATTAGTATTAGTATTTCTATTAGTATTAGTATTAGTATTTCTATTAGTATTAGTATTTCTATTAGTATTAGTATTTCTATTTCTATTAGTATTAGTATTTCTATTTCTATTAGTATTAGTATTAGTATTAGTATTAGTATTTCTATTAGTATTAGTATTTCTATTAGTATTAGTATTAGTATTAGTATTAGTATTTCTATTAGTATTAGTATTTCTATTAGTATTAGTATTAGTATTCCCTGTATATGACAGTAGTGAAAAACCAAACCCATCTGTCATGAAGTGAACTCAGTTCCTCAGAATTAAACACGTTTTGCGTTCTTCTTGTTTTTCATGGGTCAGTTTTGTGACATCATCAGTTTATTTCCTGGAGCCTGGTTCATGTTTCAGTGTGTGTCAGACTGTCTGTGTGACGAGATATTCGGAACAGAAATGAGACAAATAGATTTGGTCAGATTTAGATTTTTGCAGTGTACCTCCACAGAAAACCTAAAACCTGCTGCACTGACTTGTCATAAATGCAAGAAATAATCAAATGCATCAAAATGTATTAAACATTATGTGAATAATAAACAGCACAGACCTCCGCCAAGGCAGGTCACCCCCCCATCACCACCAAAATGTAATCATTTGTTCCTTGTGCCAGTATCAACACTTACTGAAAATTTCATCCAAATCTGTCCAGAACTTTTTGAGTTATCTTGCACACAAACAAACAAACAAACAAACAAACAAACAAACAAACAAACCCAGATGCAAACACACCCTGTGCTGTTCCTTGGCAGAGGTATAAATCACTTCTTCTGTCTCAGTGTACAGTTCTCTGCAGGTGATTCTGTCAGATTTTCAGTGGGATCAGATATTTGGAACAGAAATGACACAAATCCACTGGGACAGATTTAGATTTTTACAGTGTACCTCCACAGAAAACCTAAAACCTGCTGCACTGATTTACTATGAACGCAATAAATAATTAAATATTAAACATTATGTGAATAATAAACAGCTGTGATTACAGTACAGAATGAGTGAATGAATGAAATCTTTATTTCGAACATGTAGACAGTGAAATCAAAACAAAAATCAACCAACAAAATACAATAACAATGATAATACTAGTATAACAGTATCACACATCCTTTTTCCAACATACACTAATATGATAATACCATTTCCACCTTATCCTAGCAGATATGAATAAAAGCTGAACTCCTCCTCCCTCAAAGCTGTAACTCTTCAGTGGTTCCAGAAGACATCAGGCGTCCACAGTGGAGGTCCATCTGTGTTTGTTGTCCACACTGTTCCTGTGGGTTCTTGTGGGTCAGTAGAACAGGAACTCTCAGCCTCTGTATGTGTTCCTGTCAGGAAATGCAGCCCAGGCTGTGGGTCAGCGGCCCCCGCATGAACAATTAGGCCCAATAACCCCCACCCCCAAGGACACAAATATGAACAATGGAGCATCTATGAACGTGTAGACAAACAGAGCCCAGCCTGGACTGGACTGAGGTCAGTGCACAGTGGAAACCCATCATCCAGTCACAAAACCTGGAAAAACAAAAAAAACTACATTATTATGGAGGACAGTGTCCACCCAGGTTTGGATGAACAATGAATGTTTTCCAGGATAAATGTGGATCAGCAGAGGTCCACATTTTACCTACCTCAGGAAAATTACACTCCTAGTCGCAGAAAAAATGATAAGCCCACCCCTTGTTTTCTTCTGTTTCTTGTTCACTAGCAGCATTGTACCCGTGGTGCCACTGTGTGAGAAGTGCCTCTACATTTTTGTAAAGGACAGATTTTCAGTGAGAGTCCACCAGTGAATATCAGCTGGCACTTGACCTGTCTGGATCTGGTGATAAATACACACACACTGCTGACTCAAGTGTCAGCATCCCATGGTGAACAGAACAGGGACTGAACACCAGCACACACTGGCTGCTTTACAGCAGTACAGGTGATGGCCACCAGCTTATGGAAATGTCATGTACAACAGTATGATCAGTAGAAGTAGTCTGCCACCACCGTCCGTTTGTAAAGCACCATGTAATCCTGTGTTGTGCAGGTGATAATCTGAGCCAACATGTGAGGCATGATGGGAAGAGCATGTATGTGTTTGGTCTGAGTCTGACTCCATTCACCCAGCGGTGGTGAACTGCACAGCCTGATCCCAGTCCAGCTGTACACGTATATGTGCATCAGTTCTTAATCAGTATTCAAACAGATCCTCCAAAACCATTCCCTAAATGTTTCTTTGTCCATCTTATTACTAGATCTGTCAATCCTCCAAATTTGAAGAAAATCAGATAAAAACTAATAAAATGTCGACTCAATGAGCGGGAAAACATGGGCACAGTTTGACTGTTATAACAGAGCAGAATGATTGTCCAGAATGTTTGGAACACAATAAAGAATTCCTCCTCAACTCCTGTGTCTGTTTTATTCCAAACACACACATCCCATTGCTTTTCATTTATTGATCCTTTTTGTTGAACAGCTGTTTGATTATCAATTCTTCTTTTCAGGTTTAAGACAATCCACCATTTTGTTGTTAACCCCTTCTTTTCCAGCCCTTTAATTGGAATAATAGAATGGGAACCTGTTCTTTCAGTATTATTAGGACTAAATCTGCACAACTAGACAGATGTGGCTCTGCTCCCTGGTATGCTGCACAACATTTGGAACAATGTGTCAAACGGATGTTTACGTGGAAGCGCATGTTTTCAATGGTGCGTTGTTCACCCAAATTCCTGGAGTGTCCGTACACCAATATACTTCCATCACTAATCTGGACTCTATGCCTTACAGATCTACTGTTCTCACTGGTTCCACATGTTTGTGTCCTCCTGTACCAGAAGACTTAGTTCCAGATGGAACACAGATGCCACCATGTGCTCAGACACATTTCCATTCACATCTGCTAGAGTCCGTACACCAGTAGTGTCCGTACACCACATTCTAAATATGTGGCTCTGATTTGACTGTTTCTGTCAATATATGGCATTTTTCAGCAGGCATGCTTTGGACACCACATCTATGCAAGAAACAATGCATGATTCTGCTGAGGTCTGAAACATTTGTATCTGTGTGTAGGCATTAAATATGGAGGCTGTTAGGCTGGAGTGTCCGTACAGCCAAGAATGTGTGATCTGACAGGGGTACAAGCCTGACACATTTAGAGGAGACACCAGAATACACACAGATTTAGGACTTTAAAAGACAAATATCAGACAAATAAAATGGCCTGTCTGATTTCTGGATAGAGCAGTATTATTTCTTTTCTGTATGTGCACCTTTTCTGGTCCCCTGGACTGGGATCAGGTCGTGCAGCCTTCACATGTTAGCATGGTCTGCTAACAGTAGAAATGTCGTGAACGGCAGCAGAAGCCCTTCTGAAAATGGAGTATAACAGCAGGGATGAAGAATTCAAAGCAGAGGCTGAAATCTCCCAGCATACCTCACAACATTTGAATACAGACATAAACTTGTGCCCAGTAGATAGTCAGGTCATGTTTGTGTTCATTTGGTGAGTTTGGAGCAGATCAGGTCTGTGAAGGCTGAGGAGAACCTGTACAAACGAACTCCTGTGGTGGAACAGCGATGGGACACAGAACATGGACTAGAGTAGGATTTTAATGCCTGGTCCAACTAAAGGTCCATTAGTTTG
>NW_021941558.1:256351-273851 GCF_902148855.1 Sphaeramia orbicularis | reverse complement strand
GTGTTTCCACGGTAACTACAAATCCTCTGAACGTCCAAATATGGTCATATCTGATGACCATGAAAAAGTGACAAATGGCATTTTGGTCAGTGTTTCTGATGGTCATTGGATTTTCTTTTCAGAAACAGAATAAAAACTGGTGCTTATTTGGTTTTCATTGTAAAATAGAAGAATTAAAATTGAATTTCAAGGCATTTTTTCAGGGTTAAAACAGATAAACAAAATTTAAAAAATGGATTGATTTTGTTTGGTCTAATAACAAAAAGGAAAGTTACCACCAGATAGAAATGGACAAACTGACCCAAAACAGCTGTTTGTATGAAATGTGGACCTGGTGGACCTGGTGGACCTGGTGGACCTGGTGGACCTGGTGGACCTGGTGGACCTGCTCCCTCCATGAATGTCACAGAAACTCCAGATTTTATACGAACTGGAAGATTCATACAAACATTGTTTTCAGAATCTTTGTGTCCTCCAGGGCATTAGTGCTCTTCCCTTAAAAATGACAACATCCTGTCTGCCTGATATACGGCTGAACCCCCCCCCCCCCCCCCACAGTGAGATCATCTGGGTACATTCTACATTTCCTGAATCCTCAGTCAGGCCAGTCCTGCAGTGTTGGTGGTTCGTATCTCTGATGCTTCCTGATGCCACAGGACGAAAAGAAAAGAGATGATTTAGGTGAAAATGGTAGGAAAAATAGTGTGACTAAAAGTTTGAAGAGCTCCAGTGTCCGCTGTCCTTATCAAAAGTATTCAGAACAGAGCTGGAATGAAAGCCCAGAGTGTCCCCTTTAAAAGGACACCAAACATGTTCAGATAGAACACTGAAACAGGTCCTGAACCAGGCCAATACTAAGACGGGCACCAGTGTGAAAAGTGCCTTTTGTCAGTGGGGTGGGTGGCTTTACCAGTAGAAAACAGTCATGTAGCGCTGACTGCAGGAGGGTTATCAGACCCACATGTGGACCTGTTCAAAAACCATGAACAACCTTTGACACCTGGAGTGGGACCCACATCTGGTCTGGCCCGTGGTCCTCCAGTTTCATCTGCTGCATCGCTTTTCTTTCTAATACCGTTTTAAAACGTGTTGTGGTCTTGTACTGGATCTGGGTGATTCCTCAGACTCTAACCCGTTTCCATCCCATCGTAGGTTCTGGTAAACATCTGCTGCCATCAAACACTCCAGGACAGTCACAGCTGATACCACCTGTTGTGTTTTCAGTCTTCTTTGGCTTTTGCCTGCGGTGTAATGTCAGGTAGAGCTCTGTGTGTGGGATCCCCTTAAAGTGAACTGTGCTTTTGTTGGACAGGATTAACGTGGCGTAACATTTGTCATTTTTACTCCGTTTTTTGAAATTATAATAATCCTAATCCACCTCCTGTTCATAGATGTGTTGTGTTAAACCTGCCTGGACGTTCCAGCCCCTCCTTCTCAGATGCACCTCCAGTATTTCCTGTAGAACTCCTGCTGGGACCTCACTGTTGTGCATCTTGTTGTTATCTGCAGGATGCAGCGCACTTCCTGCATCTGAGAGCTACTTTCAGCTGAATGAGTGTGTGTGCATATGTGTGTGTGTGTCGAGGCCCAAAACGGAATCTGGCCCCATTCAGAATCGGGCCGGCCCAGAATGGAATTCTATTCTAGGCCGGCCCAGAATGGAATCCTGCTGCTATAATGTTATTTTTATACCATGTTTAATGCAAATGATCTAAATTATTACAAAAATCAATACATGGAATTTACAAATATGTGAAAAAAAATGAAACAAACAACATTTTAATTGTAAACTATAATACACTTTATTTACAAATAGAACCTAGTGGTACTCCCACCAATATATGGTACAGTGAAATGGACTGAAACTGACAAGAGTTACACAAGGTATGTAAGACTGAAAATGTAAAATGATGACAAATTATGGAATTATGGATCATTTGCATTAAACATGGTATAAAAATAACATTATAGCAGCAGGATTCCATTCTGGGCCGGCCTAGAATAGAATTCCATTCTGGGCCGGCCCGATTCTGAATCGAGCCAGATTCCATTTTGGGCCTCGAGATATATATATATATATATATATATATATATATATATATATATATATATATATATATATATATATATGTGTGTGTGTGTGTGTGTGTGTGTGTGTGTGTGCACTTGTATACATGTGTTTACTAAAGGAAACCTGATGCATTGTCCTTTCAACTTTCTTTTTTTTTACAAATAATAATAATTTTGTTTACACATTTTCACCAGCAGAACATGGATGCATCCCACAGTGTGAAGCAGAATCACACTCTGAACTACCTTTATTGTCATTTGAAAGAACAAAGTACATGAAACGAGACTGAGTTCCATGGTTAGGGACATCAGACCACTGCTCCTAACTGGTGCGCCATCACAGAACCCTTTTCTTCAAAAGAATTATACTGTATACTGTCCTTCTAAACAGAAGTCCACACCCCGACTTAGACAGAAACATAGACGTGTAAATATATATATACATGTATACCCAAAACCAGCAGGAATATGAACAGGAGGCACAGAGCATTCACACAAATTCTACATGTGAAAACACAGCAACAGCAAAAATAAATAAATAACATTAAATAAATAACAATGATATTAAAAACAGAAATAACAAAAGAAATAAAATATGTCCAGTACCCACAGTTATCCAGGTGGGGATGAGTGGTGATTTGGTGTTAAAGTCATGATAAAGTGCTCATTGTTTATTTTTTTTATTTTATTTTTTATTTTTATTTATTTTTTAAATTTTGCTAATTGCTAAGTGCTTATTGTTTATTTTTTTCCTCTTTTTCATTTTTTTTTTATTTTGCTAATTGCTAAGCGCTCATTGTTTCAACTTTCTGTGGGGGGTGGAGCTTCAGAATGTGTTCACCAGATGATCAGGGTTTGATCCTTAAAAAAAAATACAAAACATGATTACACACAAAAATAAGACCCAGTAATGACTGTTGTGAGTTATGTGCTGCACACTATATATAGTACATAATCATCTGGAAAAAAATGTATTTTTTTTTTATTTATTCAACCTTTATTTAACCAGGAAAAAAAAGATCCCATTGAGATTAGGAGCCTCTTTTCCAAGAGGCAGCATGAAATATAACACACAGTTACAGCCTTCAAATATTTACAGGACAAGACAAACTATGAGAAACAAGTGCAGGTCATTGAGTTAGTCTGCAGCACTTTGAGTTTGGATTTAAAAGCATTTAAGGAGATCAGTTCAGTCCGTTTCCAGTGTGTGAGGAGCAGAGTGGACACATGAGCTTCGACCCAGTTCTGTACGGGTGAACGGCACAAAGAGGAACAGCTGATCATCTGATCGTAGACGATAAGAATCCACACTTCTTCTAGTTATTAAACTACAGATACAGGAGGTAATAATCCAGGTATGTGCTTGGGAATAAAGGTGTCCCAGGACAGGCCGACCCACTGCTGAACACAGCTGACGGTCACATGTCACGGCTTTAGAATTAGTCATAAACCTCACAGAAGAAGGATGAACTGTGTCACCCACTGGAAGACATTTGGACGATGCGTTCATATAAAGTACATCTGCATAATCGAACATGTTACATATTTATTTGTCCTCTGCTGGACCGTCTGTCTTTGTCCCAGCTTTCAAACTACATCAGCACATATACAAGAACTTCTCATTTTCCCTTAATATGAAAGCAGCAGGAAACGATACTGATGAGAGCGGAGGTCTTTGTATCACTGACTGAATCAAATCCTTTGGATTTCATGCAGTTTACTGAACTGTCAGATGTTTTCCAGGTGGTGACCAGAGTCCTCCTGTGTTGTAGGTGGAGACCATCCAGAGCTGTTCCTGAATGTTTGTTTATCAGAAACAGCAGCAGTGTCAGCGCAGGTGTTTGTGTCGAAGCTTCACAAACCACAGCAGTCCCATCTGGAATAATAACACCGACCCAGTCAGAGTTAGTGTGTGTGTGTGTGTGTGTGTGTGTGTGTGTGTCTGCTGAGTCGACCTGCCCTGGGTCATTTCACAACACTTAGTTCTGTCAAAGCCAGGGTTTAAGGCAGGAATGTGTCTGAGAACAGGGACGGTGTCCACCAGGAGACCAACTCACATGTACAGGGTTTGGCAACAACCACTGACCCACATGACCCATATGACCCACATGACCCATATGACCCATATGACCCATATGACCCACATGACCCATATGACCCATATGACCCACATGACCCATATGACCCACATGACCCACATGACCCACATGACCCATATGACCCACATGACCCACATGACCCATATGACCCACATGACCCACATGACCCACATGACCCATATGACCCACATGACCCATATGACCCATATGACCCACATGACCCATATGACCCATATGACCCACATGACCCATATGACCCATATGACCCACATGACCCACATGACCCACATGACCCAATGACCCATATGACCCACATGACCCATATGACCCACATGACCCATATGACCCACATGACCCATTTGACCTACATGACCCATATGACCCACATGACCCACGTGACCCACATGACCCATATGACCCACATGACCCATATGACCCACATGACCCATTTGACCTACATGACCCATATGACCCACATGACCCACGTGACCCACATGACCCATATGACCCACATGACCCATATGATCCACATGACCCATATGACCCACATGACCCACATGACCCACATGACCCATATGATCCACATGACCCACATGACCCACATGACCCACAGAACCCATATCTGATGCATTCATGTCACCTGTGGAACCCACAACTGTGAGGTCAAAGGTCACCAACAGTAGTCAGGGAGGAGGAAGTAACAAACAGCACCAAACAACTGACAACAACAACAACAACAAGAACAACGGTGGGCCCTGTGTTCTTCCTTGGTGGAGGTCTGTGCTCTCCGAGTGCTTTTCTAGTTTGTTTTCTGCACTAAATCAAAGAGACAAAAATGGTGTTGCCATTATTTATAGGTTATTATGATATTATTTTTGAGTTCGAAGCCTTAATTTGCACTTTGTAAATTCATCCTGCGGGCCGGTTTTGGCCCTGGGCCGCATGTTTGACACCTGTGGTCTGCATGGTTTTACTGGTGAATCACTGCTGCAGTAAATAGTAATGTTTCCATGTTTAGTACTTGACCTCTGAACATCCACATCTGATGAGGCCTGTTCAAGGGTCAAAGGGCTAAAGATATAATTCAAGGCAGAGTAGAGTGCTTAATTCAACAGTGTGCAGGTCAGATACTTGATCCTTTACGGTTCTTTTAATCTGATACTGTTTGTTTTGTTACTAGATTCAGATAATGACAGGTAAGATCCCAGTCTGATATTTATTTACAGCAGTTTGAACTAGAGGCTGAAGGGAACCAGTTCAAACATGTCAGTGGAATTAGAACAGTGGACTGTTCCAAATGTGTGTTTAACCTCTGCACAAAACACAATGTGTACAAAGAGCTGTCGCAGTCACATGACAACAGTCACATGACCAACAGTCACATACACAGACTGGGTCTGGTGCAGTAAAATACCAGTATGTGTGGTGGCTTCAGGCAGTGGGTGGTGGTTTGACTGGTGTTGGAATGAACCCCAGTGGAATGTGTGGTGGATTAAAAGCCAGCGCCCTCTGCTGGTGCTTTTAGGAACACAGCAGGTTTACAGGATCAGCTGTTTGAGAGAAGGAAACCAGGACACACTTACTGTAACGTCCAGGTCATTCAGTTCCCGTTAACATCCAGACCATAAAACACACACTGATAAGTGGTTGTTAGTCGGCTGCATTTATGATCCCTTTATCACCTTTGATTTAGAACTTCTGAGAAACAGTAGGGAAATAAAGCCCACACTCCTGATTATCTGGTAATAATATAACACAAGTGTTACCACACACACTGACAGGACTCATGTTTACTCTGAAATCAACACTAAGTATCCACAGACTGTACGACTGACTGAATTAAACATACACGTCACTGTTTACACACAGTTAGAATCTAATGTCTAGTGTTCTTATTTAAACTAAAACTCCCTCAGCTTATTCTGTGTTTATCATCTTCACATGCAGCATCAGCTGATAGTTTACATTATAACTTGTTTAGGATAGCTCTGTTAGCTTAGCTCAGTTTGCTTAGCTCCGTTAGCTTAGCTCTGTTAGCTTAGCCCTATTAGCTTAGCTCTGTTAGCTTAGCTCTGTTTTTCGACAGAAAGCAGTAAATCCACTCATCACCTGTATTTTCTGTCCAGTTTGTGTCGTCAGTGGACGTGTCACAGATCTGTTTAAATCATCTGAACAAAGTCAGAACTGTCACAGTTTAGTCTGAACCCTGGATCCACAAACGGTGAATTTAACAAAAATAATAACATCACATAAAAACCTTACACCTTCATAATCAACTCACCTGAGTAGAAAAAAAAACACTGTGATTTCAGCCTCACACTTATTCTTTTTTTTTTTTTTTTTACCCCGCCCATCAAAGGGCAGTCACATGGTATTATTTTTGGTTTGGTTTGTTTGTTTGTGTTTTTGTTTGTTTGTTTGTTTGTTTTGTAGCAGGAAGCAGGAGATCAGGAAATGACATCAGAGTTGAGGAGGGGGAGGGGCAGGTTAGAAATCGGAGCCACCTGTTTAGAGGAGGGAGACAAAGGCCAGAGCCATAACTGGACTTCAGATCGGACACACTGGGCTACAGTCTGTACATTTAACAGGAAAACAGCCAACAGGGTTATGCAGCCAATGTCAGGTCGGATCTGTCAAACATGTATTATTGGAGTGTAGGGCATAATCAGAGCAGCGAGGGAAATTATTTACAGCGTTAAAGACACTGAAACATACAGATTTGTCTTTGCAGGGGCTTCATGGGGGTCAAGTTGGATACACACATAAATACATAATAGAGCACTGAAAGGGTACTGATGTTATAGGAGGGGGTTTGGTGTTTTTTTCTGCCAAGTCTCTGTTCACACTCCACTCCAGTCGGTGGCAGTAATGCTCCAATAAGATGACTTACCAACCACCATAAGACCATAAGAACAAAAACAAGAACAAAAACAAGACTAAGAAGAAGAATAAGAACAAGAGGAGGAAAAGTCAAACCGAGGACAGAACGACAGGAGAAGAAAGACTGAAAAGAAAAGCAAGAAATTAAACTGAATGGAGCCTTAAAGGAGGAATGTGAAAATGGACTGGTGTGGACCCAGGACCCAGGATCAGCTGGACCAGTTCCTGCTCTGTCTCCAGGTCAGAGGTCACCTCCACCTACAGACAGGTACGTTCACTTTAACCTAAACTGCCCTGAACTGGACCCCATTCATCTGTTTTCCCTGTTTTGTCTGTTTCACACACACAAACACACTGAACTGAACTGAACTGAACTGAACTGAACTCATCCCCCAGAAAGAACTGAACAAAGTTGAAGACTGACCAACACCCCCCCCCCCAATAGCATTTGACCAACGACACAACTTTATTCTTCATTCCTGCTCAGTGGATTTTATTACCACAGGGGTTTGTTTGTCTGTTACCAAGATAACTCCAAAAGTTATGGAAGGATTTTTGATAAAATTTTCAGGACGTGTTGATACTGGCACGGGGGGCGGGGGGGGGGGGGGGGGTGACTACCTTCAAGACTGTTAGGAAACCATTTCAGGTGACTACCTCTGGAAGCTCATCAAGAGAATGCCAAGGGTGTGCAAGGCAGTCATCAGAGCTAAGGGTGGCTACTTTGAAGAAACTAGAATATAAGAGATGTTTTCAGTTATTTCACACTTTTTTGTTAAGTACATAATTCCACATGTGTTCATTCATAGTTTTGATGCCTTCAGTGAGAATCTACAATGAAAATAGTCATGAAAATAAAGAAAATGCAAAGAATGAGAAGGTGTGTCCAAACTTTTGGCCTGTACTGTATATATATATATATATATATATATATATATATATATATATATATATTTTTTTTTTTTTTTTTTTTTTTTTTTTCTTACAGACTGTATTCCTGTACATATCTACTCACTGTATAAATACTCAGATTTGCACTTTCCATACATATTACAATATAAAACCCACTGTAGATAATAAAGACATAAACATATATTTTTGATAGACACATCCACTCACTGTATATAAACTCCAGTTTACACTCTGGTCATATCACGTTATAAATCCACTGTAGATCTGAACCCATTGTTGTGTCTGTCTCCAGTGGACTGTTGGTCTGTGTTGTGTCCAGGTCCACATGTTGTTCTGGATTCATGTTGGAACTGTATGTTGTGAGCACTGAAAAAACTGAAGGCAAATTCCTTGTATGTGTTCACATACTTGGACAATAAAACTGATTCTGATTCTGAAGAGAAGAAATAAAACAGTTCAGTATCCAAAAAAATACAACTGAATAAACATGGATGACATAAATAATAAAAAATATTAGCAAATAAATGTACAAATGCAGAGGATGTGACATTATGGACACTGACCTGTTTCCAGAGGCAATATGTAAAAGGGGAGGGGCTGCGGACACACAGGGGGTTTATATATGGACACTACTGGGACACATGAAGAAGAGGTGGGCATGGCTGGAGGACTAACCCTCCAAACAGACAGCAGATATGGAGAAACTAGAATGAAAACCACAATTTAACCACATTTAGTGTCATTATATATTTACATTTACATTTCTGCATTTGGCAGATGCTTTTTCCAAAGCGACCTACAGCAGAAAAACCCAAAAATGAAAGAAAAATACAAGAATAGGTTCAAAACATAAAACAGCTGTACAATTAAAACCCTGTTGTGCAGAAGAATAAAAAGCAAAATAATAGACTAAAATACAAGAATAAATTAAAAAGAGACATAAAAGCAGCTGTACACTTAAAAACAGTGACATAAAAATACCAAGTAAAGACAACAGAATAGACAGGATCATACATTTAAACTGGAATGTGTGACAGTGCTGGAACTGGAGGTGTTCTGTGCAGAGCTGGGTCTGCAGGAGCTTCTGGGACACAGGCAGGGACGCCTCTGTTCTGGTAGAGCTGGTAGAACGTTCCACCACCGTGGAACCACCCATGAACAGAGCCTGGACTGTCTGTGCAAGGTTTGGAGACCACCAGACAACGTTCCATAGACGAGTGGAGTGGAGGTGGGCAACACAAGCTTTTATGAGACCCATGGAGAACTGAGGAGGAGCAGAGCTATGGAGAACTGAGGAGAACTGAGGAGGAGCAGAGCCATGGAGAACTGAGGAGAACTGAGGAGGAGCAGAGCCATGGAGAACTGAGGAGAACTGAGGAGGAGCAGAGCCACGGAGAACTGAGGAGAACTGAGGAGGAGCAGAGCCATGGAGAACTGAGGAGAACTGAGGAGAACTGAGGAGGAGCAGAGCCATGGAGAACTGAGGAGAACTGAGGAGAACTGAGGAGGAGCAGAGCCATGGAGAACTGAGGAGAACTGAGAAGAACTGAGGAGAACTGAGGAGGAGCAGAGCCACGGAGAACTGAGGAGAACTGAGGAGGAGCAGAGCCATGGAGAACTGAGGAGAACTGAGGAGGAGCAGAGCCACGGAGAACTGAGGAGAACTGAGGAGGAGCAGAGCCATGGAGAACTGAGGAGAACTGAGGAGGAGCAGAGCCACGGAGAACTGAGGAGAACTGAGGAGAACTGAGGAGGAGCAGAGCCATGGAGAACCGAGGAGAACTGAGGAGGAGCAGAGCCACGGAGAACTGAGGAGAACTGAGGAGGAGCAGAGCCATGGAGAACTGAGGAGAACTGAGGAGGAGCAGAGCCATGGAGAACTGAGGAGAACTGAGGAGAACTGAGGAGGAGCAGAGCCATGGAGAACTGAGGAGAACTGAGGAGAACTGAGGAGGAGCAGAGCCATGGAGAACTGACTTGAATTAATATATACTGAAGGGGTTCCATCTATTTCTGTAAACTCCATATGAGGTGGATGAAAACCCAGTGTCAGTCAGATGTACTGTGTTCCACATGGGGTCAGTTCTGTTGGTTTGAAGTTTGACAGAAGTGTGAGTCAGCACAGGTCATGTGACTACACTGAACTGAGTCTGTGTGTGTGTGTGTGTGTGTCTGTCTGTGTGTGTGTGTGTCTGTCTGTCTGTGTGTGTGTGTGTGTGTGTGTGTGTGTGTCTGTCTGTCTGTCTGTGTGTGTGTCTGTCTGTGTGTGTGTGTCTGTGTGTGTGTGTGTCTGTCTGTGTGTGTGTGTGTGTGTCTGTCTGTCTGTGTGTGTGTGTGTGTGTGTGTGTGTGTCTGTCTGTCTGTCTGTCTGTGTGTGTGTCTGTCTGTGTGTGTCTGTCTGTGTGTGTCTGTCTGTCTGTGTGTGTGTCTGTGTGTGTGTGTGTGTGTGTGTGTGTGTGTGTGTGTGTCTGTCTGTGTGTCTGTCTGTCTGTGTCTGTCTGTGTGTGTGTGTCTGTGTCTGTGTGTGTGTGTGTGTCTGTGTGTGTGTGTCTGTGTGTGTGTGTGTGTGTCTCATCTACACCTGTCTCTCCTCTTCCGTCCTCTCTATCTGCCTCTGACTGTGTTCATGTTGTGTCTGTCCTTTAGTCTCATTTCTTTGTCTTTCCTTGTGTGTGTGTGTTTTTTTCTTTTCATTGTCTTTTCTTTGTCTTTCCTTGTGTGTGTTTTTTTCTTTTCATTGTCTTTTCTTTGTCTTTCCTTGTGTGTGTTTTCTCTGCCTGTTGTGAACATGTGTGTGTCTCACTCGTGCTTTGTTTTTTCCAGTCACTCTGACTGTGGATCCAATGACAACTGAAAACCTTTAACGTGGACACAGTGGCTGTTCTCTGATATATGAAGGAATAAATGATTGTATGAACTTTACAATAACATTTAAAAACACTTCTGATCAAACAGGAACCACACATAAAAATGATATTCTGACTTGTATTGTTTGTTTGCTTTGTTGACATCACACTCCCTCTGGTGGATGTTCAGTAAAAATACTTTAAAACCACAAGTAAAAGACCAGCACAGAAAATATCCAATCCAGTTTTATTTGTAATGAACTTTAAAACAATGAATAACATGAACAACTTGAAATAGCTTTGGAAAAACAAGGACAATTTTAATAATATTCTGCTTCAGTTGATCAGTTTATCATTTACACATGTGCATTACAACCTCCATTACAAATACATAAAACATTAAATAACAGGCAGAGTATTGGTATAATTCCATTTACTTCTAGTAAGACATTTCAGCTTGTTCCTATTTTTTGTTTGTTAATCTTGTCACAACCCGGCTCTGAGGTGGTGACCAGAATGGAGACGGAGGTGGTGAAAAAGTAACAAAGATTTATTAAATAAATTAATAATAACAAAAACACGGAATGCTGCAGAAACGCCAGCCAGGAGGAGCAAAGCAGGGCAGAGCAGGACCAGACCAGACAGCCAGCAGCACCGAGACCAGACCAGACAGAGAGCGTGTAGACCAGGCCGGACCAGAGAGAGACAACCAGAGAGCCCGAGAACCAGAGAGCCAATGATCATCATGGACGAGCTGCTTATATAGTCACGCCTGGACCGCCACAGGTGTTACCAATTATGCCATCGCCGTCTGTAAAAGAAAACTGACAGTGCCCCTAGTGCCCGGAAGGTGCGGGGCCGTCACAATATAAACATTATCATGCAATTTTAGTTTTTTACACTAAACCAGGGCTGTCAAACCTGCGTCCCCCCAAAGGTTCCAGTCCCACCCCTGGGATGAATTTACACAGTGTATAAACTCCACAGTCCAGGCTGTGGAACTCATGTTAGTGTGGGTTCCACATCCAGACCAATCTGATCTACAGTCCAATAAGAACAGCAGAAGAACCCACACAGAAGAACCACTGCAGATTTACTACTGGGTTTGATGGAAAAATAATAATATTACAGTCACATTAAATTGTGAAAATCTTTCCATTTCCAAACTCTCCTGTACCAATAAAATGTGACTAACCTGAACAAATGTGTCCAACCTGAAATGTCTGTATTAAATTCAGTCCAGTTTGAACTCTTTTCTTCCTGTTCCTCAGTGTTTAGTGTCTTTGGAGATCTGATCCAGAATGCACATGGACTAATGAGAAGTGGAGGAAGAAGACTGAGAAAATTGTTCAAAATTTTTCTGAGGAAATTTCCGTTTTTTCAGGTTATTCACATCTTTTTGTTTGGATCATTTATAAAAGTAAGTGTTTTCGCAATGTAATGGGTTTTTTCCTCACTCAAACACAGACATAAATGTGCAGTTGTCGTTATTTCTGGGTTCTTCTGTTCTTCTTTTCCTGGTTGGGTCCACTGCAGATCAGATCAGACTGAATGTGGAACCTGAAAGAACAGCCGTTTAGAACCCTGGTGTAAAACAAAGATCAAATCTGCAGTTGTCATTATTTATAGGTTTATTATAATAATATTTTACTGGTCTGACCCAGCTAACGTCTAACTGGTCTGTATGTGGAACCTGAATTTAAATTATTTTGACACCACTGATTGATAATTTCTTCAGTGTAATGTTTGTATTTCAGAAATTCATCCTTTGGGCCACATGTGTGACACCTGTGTGTTTAGACCAGGGGTCAGCAACCCTGGTCCTAGAGAGCCACTATCCTGCATGTTTTAGATGGATCCCTCTTCCAACACACCTGGTTCAAATGATAAGCCTACCATCAAGCTCTGCAGAAGCCTGATAATGACCATCAGGTGTGCTGGAAGAGGGAAACATCTAAAACATGCAGGATAGTGGCTCTCTAGGACCAGGGTTGCTGACCCCTGGTTTAGACGAATATTCTATTGAACTGCTGCTTATCAAAGACAGCTGATGTAGAAATACTGCCATCTAGTGGTGTTTTTTTTTATATGTGTGCGCTTAAGGCCACAAACTGTTGGAGGTTCTTCTGGGTTCAGCTGGACTGGTTTAGATCAAGGTTCTAAAGGTTTTGGATTTTTCATTCTAGTTTACTTTTATTTAGTTTGGACTTTTTTTTTCTCTATTTCAGTTCATTTTAATTTGTTTTTAGAGCAGGTTTGATAGTTTTAGTTAGTTTTCTTTTTTGTTCTAAATGCTTAGTCGTAGTTTAGTTGTAGTTCAGTTGTAGTTCAGTTTTAGTTTAGTTGTAGTTTAGTTGTAGTTCAGTTGTAGTTCAGTTTTAGTTCAGTTTTAGTTTAGTTGTAGTTTAGTTTTAGTTCAGTTGTAGTTTAGTTGTAGTTCAGCTGTAGTTCAGTTGTAGTTCAGCTGTAGTTCAGTTGTAGTTCAGCTGTAGTTTAGTTGTAGTTCAGTTGTAGTTTAGTTGTAGTTCAGTTGTAGTTCAGCTGTAGTTCAGCTGTAGTTCAGTTGTAGTTCAGTTGTAGTTTAGTTGTAGTTCAGTTGTAGTTCAGCTGTAGTTCAGCTGTAGTTCAGTTGTAGTTCAGTTGTAGTTCAGTTGTAGTTCAGTTGTAGTTTAGTTGTAGTTCAGTTGTAGTTCAGTTGTAGTTCAGTTGTAGTTTAGTTGTAGTTTAGTTGTAGTTTAGTTGTAGTTCAGTTGTAGTTTAGTTGTAGTTTAGTTGTAGTTCAGTTGTAGTTCAGTTGTAGTTCAGTTGTAGTTTAGTTGTAGTTCAGTTGTAGTTCAGTTGTAGTTCAGTGGTCTCTTTTCTCTTCTTCTCTGTGCTCCTATTCAAATCAGTCCCAGACAGGACTCTGCTGCTTTAGTCTCCATGTTTCCAGGTAGAGTGGGGACCAGAAGACGACTGGAAACCACAAGTGAACACAAGTGACGGAGCAAAAAGTGTCGTATGGAGACAGCACAGAAAACTGAGAGAGACAAAGAAATCCACTGAACATCAATCTGACATTGACAAAGACCAAAACCAAGGGAATCTGATCCAGAATTTGTATCTGTTTTAGTTAGTTTAGTAAACACACAATACAGTTTCAGTTAGTTATGGTTTTTTCTTTTAATTACCTCCATCAGGAGGTGGAGGTAATCACTTTGCTTTGTGTTTGTTTGTTTGTTTGTTTGTTCATCTTCAGTGTAAAACTCTTCCACCCATCTTTCCCAGATCTTCCCCACAGATAGGCCTAGGCCCTGGGACCAACCCAGTCCATTTTGGTCCCAGTAGGACAAAGTTCAAGGTCACAGCAAGGTCACAACATCTACAGTTTTCCATCTGTCATCATTGAGACATTTTCCAAAATTCCAAACGACTCCGATTCTCCTCCAGTTGGATCCACCTGTAGCTTAGAACAGTCTCTTGTATGTGGAACTAAATTGTCCACATCCACTGTGGAATGTGGACTCTGTGGACATTTACACTGAACACTGAAAATCCCATTTCCCACACATTTAAAATTAGAACTCAACTAATATTGATGTGAATTGAATCTAATTGGACAGACACATGACTGGGACCAGATTCAACAGTTTGTGTGTATGGAACAACCTGGAAACTGTTGGATTTAAACAGACAGAGTGGATCCACACATGCACACAGTTCAGGCTGAAGGAGGAGCTCTGAGTTCTGAACACTGGTTTGAGTTTTTATTTATTTAAATTAACGAAAATGTTTTTTTAATTTTAGTTTTGGTCATTCCGTTCGTTTTCGTTAATGATGATAACTTCGGTCAGGTCCCCAGGTTGAACTTAGATGAGAATATGTTAAGTTCATTTACCTCCTACATCAGGACCTGTGATGGGACTGTTGCGCACACGTACACTGTGCTGTGGATGCTCAGTTGTATGTACTGTGCATGTGTGGTTTCCTCCTCAGATGGCTGCTGTTTGTTCCTGTAGCGGCTGTGCTTCAGTAGGTCAGCTCAGCTGCAGTGGGCCTCCGTCTGCTCTGACTTCAGACTGCTGCAGTGGTTCCTACTGTCACAGCAGCTGAACGTTCATCCTGTACACAGGTATGTTTACCACACACAGCTGCACACCTTCTCCTGGGAGACTCAACATGAGTCAGGAATTAGTCACAGTTTGCATGGCTTTAAACGTTACATGTGTGAGCTTTAGTGAAGGGAATCTGTCTTATCTCAGAGGAGCCGTTTGTTCACAGCAGCAGCAAGTGATGTCAAATAACAGCAAATACAGACAAGTGATGTCAAATACACTGTAAACCTGGACTTTGTTTTGACTAAAATACTTTAATTCCAATGGACTTCAATGATTTCAGTTTGATTCCCTTCCTATAAAATGTTCGGTTTTTTTTACTCATTTGTAGACAGAGTGTAAAGAACAAAAACAGTTTCAGTTGAATGGATTTAAATCCCTCAGTTTTAGTTTTACCCCGTTTTTTTCTCTGTGCAGTGCATTGTGGGTGTTGTTGCTGTAGTTGTAAATGTGTAGTTTTTCTGTGCAGGGTTCAGTGGGTTGTGCTGTTAGTGTTCATTTGGACTGAATGTGTGTGTGTGTCAGTGTTTTTGGCCTTTTTGGGTTTGTATTTTTGTCCAGCTGCAGCAGGAGTCCCAGCCACAGGAACAACCATGCATTTACTGATCACATAGGAATAATAATAATACTTATTTAATGCAAATCTGAATGCTTTGCCAAATTAAAAGTACTTCCTGTACTGGAAAATTACAGTGAGTTAATTTCCTGTTTAACTTTCCTCCACACTACAAGATAATAAGTTAATTAATTATACAAAGCCATTTATAGTGTAAAAGATTTTAATTTAAATCAACTTGGAATTGAGTCCAGTGAACTGATGATATTCAGTCTAATGATTATACAAAGCAACTGACAAATAATAAAAACAGTAATTCCATTCAAATCAAGCATTTCAGTTTAATACACTCCAGGTTTCAGTACTCACTACTGACATTTTTTAAGGCAGCTGGTTTCCTCAGATTTTTTAAGTCAACTCAGCTGATCCGGTCTGACAGTGTAAAAGCAAACCCAGACAAATGATGTCAAATCAAAGCAGACCCTGTTCACATAAACACGACTGAGTGTCTGTGGGCTCTGACTTCTGTCACACTCAGATTTCAGTCTGTCGTTTTTCTGCACATTCACACTGTTCTTTCAGACCAGCTGTTTTTCACAGAAAGAGCCAATAAAACAAGAATGCAATGCTCTCATAAAAGTGATGCCTTCAAGTGTCTGTGCTGAGCCTGTGGAAATACAGTTGACTGATAGAATTAATACACTGACAGTAGAAGGTCCAGAACAGAAGGAGTCCCAGCGCTGGAGCAGAACTGAACATGTCAGCTGTTCAAATGTAGGTCACAACCCAGAAAATATGAGCTGTTAGAACTGAACAGAAGGGAACAGAGGGAGGTGAGAACTGAGAGGAGACAGGAGGACAGAAGAAGGAGAAGAAGAAGACAGGAGAGGACAGGACAGACAGAGGTTTAAAGGAGGTGAATCAGTGAAATGAAAGGAGTTAAAAGTGAAGACACCATGAGGACAGAGCGGCTGGTTTGAGTATTTGAGCTGACAGATGATGACAGATGCACAGAGAGAATGAAGTGATGAGAGGGTGGACAGCTGATGAGAGGAGGTGTGGAAAGAGAGGAAGAGGAGAGGAAGAGGAGGTGTGAAAAGAGAGGAGGAGAGGAGAGGAGAGGAAGAGGAGAGGAAGGGGAGGTGTGGAAAGAGAGGAGGAGGAGAGGAAGAGGAGAGGCATGACAAATTCATGGGGCCCAGCATTTGTGGGGGGGCTGTAGAGCAGAGGGGGTCCAGTGGATCCAGGTTAGACAGTGGGAACATTTCATGTCCGATCCACTGAAGAACAGGAGCAGAACCCAAGAATGTGGAAGTACGTTCACTTTCAGTTTCATTTTCAACCCCCCCCATGTAACTTTCATGGGGCCCACAGTTGGTAACAGCGCCCCTGCCTCTGTATTTGTGCCAAGTTGGAAGGAAATTGAAACAAAATTTTCATTTTTATAGACATTTGAAATTTCACCCATTATAAGGAAATGGAAGAAAAAAGATTAAAACATTCCTCAAATATTTGAACTTTGACCAAAACGTAACCACATCCATTCTGGGTCACTGGTAAACTATAAACCCAGTTAGGTCTGAATTCAACCAATAGATTCTGCAGCTAGAGTGTAAACAAACAAACAAACAAACCAAAAACTCCAGCCCTTGGCTTCCTTTCGGGGTGGGGCTGGGGGTGGGGCTAACACCTGTCTGTCAGTGTAAGCCTGTGTCCTCTGCGTCTGTCCCAGCTCTGTCCTCCAGCTCTTTTCAGTGGATGGAACAGGTTGTGTTATCAGCAGTGGAGTCTGTCTGATCCAGTCCGGTCCGGTCCAGCCCGGTCCGGTCCAGTCCGGTCCGGTCCGGTCCAGTCCGGTCCGGTCCAGTTGCAGGCTGGTCGTCCAAACTGTGACTTCAGGCTCAGACTCACGACGGCGTCATGTGACTGTGGTCTGGTCCACAGGCGGTGTCAGAACTGGTTTAGTGTGATGGGGGTCCAGGTGGGGATTTACCAGACTGAGTGTGAAAGAGCGGGGGGGGGGGGGGGGGGGGGGGGGGGGGA